>NW_015634478.1:28469-44716 GCF_001515625.1 Sinocyclocheilus rhinocerous
CGCTCAACCCTCATGTGTGTGATCACAGCAACACACACACACACACCGATCTCATCGCAGGACACCCCTCATAACATACTGTCATTATATGGCAAAACCACATTATGAAACTGATATCTATAGCTCTGAACTCTGATTGGATGAGCCGTGTTTAAAGCTGTTGCAACAAAAAAAAACTGATATACATATCTTTGATCGTACATTTATTGAATACTGTATTAATGTGGCCCAAAAAAAAACTTTATGTTGTTTGTTATACATAAACAAATATATATATATATATATATGTATATATTTATGTATTTTAAAACATACAATTTTATATTTTAAATAACACACACACACACACACACACAGGAAAAGCCACAAGATGCTGTGCATGATTACATGATAATGCATAAAATAAATGTACAATTTAGGGGTGTTGTTGAAACCCTCCAAAAATGTCTAAAAACATATATTTAAAATAATTGAAAAGGATTTAACTTTACATTACTTTACAACCATCTCAGCAGTCCCCTAAATGCGTTATATTAAAGCTGTAATATACAAGCTTATCAAAGAAATTAATGAGTGTTTTCATAAGACTTCAAGATAATGTACAAATGTCAAGTGTCATTAAATCATCCAGCGCTGTACAGTCAGACTCCATCGATTTACCCAGAAACCCTTGAGATCCTCATCAGCCCTGAATAACAGCTTGATGAAAAGATTCATAATCATCATTATAAGCATATATAATTACAAAACAGAGCTGTGGTGCATTTTAGTTCAAAAAATGATTACATTTAATCAGGACGGACGAGGACTTCGAGCACGTCTTCATCTTTGGTCCTGTGTAATCTACGACATGCACAAACTTCAGCCTGACATTTGGACTTTTCCTCTAGTCTTTGCCCGTTGTTCTGTCTTTGCTTACACCAGCTTGTTAAAACACCCACTCACGTACACACACAAGGCAATAATCAGCTCCATTAAGCGGATAATTGCTTGAGTTGTGTAATTTAGGCTAGAACATGACTGAGGCTCTGGGTACGGCTCAGCATGTGTCTGTCCCTCATGTTCCTGCGGAGAACAGATTTATTGAGCCCTGGAACTGACAGACCATCCTCGCTAAATTAATGTGGCAGAAACATGTTGTTCTGACGGTTTACAGTTGTTGGTTTTTTTTGTTGTGTTTCTGTGTGTTATTCTCTGGCGCTGTGGGGCTTGTGTGAGCAGGTCAATGGGTCAGGACTCACGCGCATTAAACAGCTCAGACAGGTACCAAAGCAATGCACGATTCATATCAACTGACTGCATGTGTTTTGAGTATGATTATCAGGATTAATTGAAGCTTATTTGTAGGGCCGTTCATTTTTTTTATTTTTATTTTTAGCATTTGTGACATTATTTTCATGACAATTCTGTACATTTTTCCACAAATTCTCATTACTTTAAAAGAAAAAATTACATTCTCTTTGATATAATGTGAAAAAAGTGATATACAGGTGCATCTCAATAAATTAGAATGTCGTGGAAAAGTTCATTTATTTCAGTAATTCAACTCAAATTGTCAGTTGTAAAATACATATAGTGTTGCTGTATTTATGGTACTGACCAGGGTTATTATTGTTAACTAAAAAAAAAAACTAAAACCAAAATAATAATAATAATAATACTTTTGTTACTGTTAATTTGGTTAATTAATAATGAATTTTGTTTTCTTTGTAAAAATTAACCGAAAGAAAAGCATACACTTTTCATTTAGTAAAACTTGAAATACTAAAATAACTAAAACTAATAAATACAAATTTATAAAATCTACATAGACAATTAAAACAAAATCAAAAACTAACAAAAATTACAAAAACAGCAACATTTCTGAAACTTAACTGAATGTAAAGTGAAAACATATATATATCTCAATGATACTAAAAAAAAAAACACTGGTACAGACTGTAATTTATGCTAAATTAGTCTTCGTTTTAGGCAATTTTCAGGCAATTAAGCTTCATTTTAGCTTTACCTTTCAGCTTTTAATATTATATATATATATATATATCTTTAGGTGAGGGATTGCCAAACTTTTTTTGTCAGCTGAAGTCTTTCTGAGATTTTAAATTAATATTTCAATAATTTAACAACACATTCAATAAAATATTTCATCTTTTTTTATTAAGAGTTTTATTTTGATCTTTTTTTTTATTTAATGTTTTATTTATTTTAATATTACATGTTTATGATTTAATGAGTTACTAGTGTTTCATCAACTCAAAAAAACTCCTAAAGCAGGGAACCCCTGCTTTAATGCTAAATAAATGAATAAACACACACAAAAAAACTAATTTGTATTGTTGGAATGTGAAAAAATAACTAATTGTAAAATACATGCACTTCATGGCTGTATTTATAGTACTGCCTGTAATTTATGCTAAAATAAGCCTCATTTTCTTATTTATTCTCATTTAAACATATATATATGAGGGAGAGTAAATGATGCTTAGGTGAACTCAGTGTGTGTGTTTGTCCACTAGGCGCTGTTGTCCATGTCTGAGACAGTCAGCGAGAGCAGAGAGACGAGTCTGAGTTGGTTTAACTCACTGATCCTGGAGCTGCAGCGTCCGCAGATACACATCACACCTGTGACAGCGCATGACGTCAGGTGAGACGTCTGGCAGTCTGCAGTTATGGAGGGAGCTGCTGGATGGTTTGGTCTGTGAGTCTGTGAGACTGAGACACACGCTGGGCCTTCAGGAGAACAACACCTGGACTGACACCTGTGAGGACAAAACACACACACACACACACACACACACTCATGCATGAAAGGCTGAGGTCTGACATTAAGCGTGCTGGTCCACAGCGGAGCAGAAGGAGGAGGAGGAGAGGAGAGGAGGAGCACTGCAGATGAAGGACGAGAGGAGACGAGCGAGTGTCAGAGAGCTGGAGGAGACGAGACGAGCTAAAGCAGCACTGAGAGCAGTGGAGGTCAGTGAGAGAGTAATGATGCTCCTCACCAGCAGAGGACAGCAAACCTCATCACAGACACACGCCGCTTTCCTCGCATCATGTGTTTGGTGAGGAGATCGTGGTGCTGCTGCTTCTTTACTGAGTGATCAGATGCAGCATTTTCATCCGCTGGAGCAGAAAACAGCTGACAAAATCCCAGGAGGAGCTTGATTCTCATCTACAGACCAGAAGAAAACACCTAGCAACCACCCAGAAAGCCCTAGTTACTGCATAGCAACCACTTGGAACACCCTAGCAACAAGTCAGGTCACCCTAGCAACCACCAAGAACATCTTAGCAACCACACAGAACTCCCTAGTTACTGCATAGCTGCCTCCCAGAACACCCTAGAAAGTGCGTAGTAACCACTCGGAACACCCCTAGCAACCAGTCAGGACACCCTAGCAACCACCAAGAACATCTTAGTAACCATAACCCAGAACTCCCCAGCAACTGTATACCAGCCTCCCAGAACACCCTAGAAACTGCACAGTAATCACTCAGAACACCCAAGCAACAGCATAACAGCCTCCAAGAACATCTTAGCAACCATCCAGAACTTCCAAGTAACTGTGTAGCAACAGCACAGAATATCCTAGCAACCAGTCAAAAAAAAAACCCTAGCAACCAAGAACATCTTAGAACACCCTGGAAACTGCATAGCAACCACCCAGAAGACCCTAGCAACCATCAATAACACCCTAGCAACAGCATAACAACCACCTAGTACACCCTAGCAACTGCACAGCAACCACCCAAAACATCCTGAACAGCAACAGCTGACAAAATCCCAGGAGGAGCTCGATTCTCTACAGACGGAAGAAATCACCTAGCAACCACCAAGAAAGCCCTAGTTACTGCATAGCAACCACTTGGAACACCCTAGCAACAAGTCAGGCCACCCTAGCAACCACCAAGAACATCTTAGCGACCACCCAGAGCTCCCTAGCAAATGCATAGCAGCCTCCCAGAATACCCTAGAAACTGCTTAACAAACACTCAGAACACCCTAGCAACTAGTCAGGTCACACTAGCAACCACAAAGAACATCTTAGCAACCACACAGAACTCCCTAGTTACTGCATAGATGCCTCCCAGAACACTCTAGAGTAGTAAGTAACTGAGTAGTAAGCACTCGGAACACCCTAGCAACCACCAAGAACGTCTAAGTAACCATAACCCAGAACTCCCCAGCAACTGTATAGCAGCCACCCAGAACACCCTATAAACTGCACAGTAATCACTCAGAACACCCAAGCAACAACATAACTCCAAGAACACCCTAACAATCAGCCAGAACATCTTAGCAACCATCCAGAACTTCCAAGTAACTGTGTAGCAACAGCACAGAATATCCTAGCAACCAGTCAAAAAAAAAAACCCTAGCAACCAAGAACATCTTAGAACACCCTGGAAACTGCATAGCAACCACCCAGAAGACCCTAGCAACCATCAATAACACCCTAGCAACAGCATAACAACCACCTAGTACACCCTAGCAACTGCACAGCAACCACCCAAAACATCCTGAACAGCAATCACTCAGAACATGCTAGGCACCACCCAAAACATCTTAGAAACCACCCAGAAGTCCTTAGCTACTGCATAGCAACACAGAACTCCCTAGCAACCAGTCAAAACACTCTAGCAACCACCAATAACATCTTAGCAAAACCATATTAACTGCAAAACAACCATCCAGAAAACCCTAACAACCATCAAGAACACCCCAGCAATGGCATAACAACCACCAGGTACACCCAAAACTGCTTAGCAACCCTCCACAGCACTCTAGCATCAGTCGTTGAGTTTTCAGTGTTCTTCAGAAGGTGAAGCGTGTGGTTTGGGTGTGGTGGGTTTGTAAGGCACCTGCGATGCCTGACTCTGCTGTCCATGTAGGCAGCTCACTCACTAGAGCGCGTCTCTCGCTGACTCATGCTCTGTGGGCGTCATGCTAACCGCTCTCAGCGCAGGACAGCTGCACGCTTTCACACCATCTCACTGTGTGAATCTGTCTCTCTCTCGCTCTCTCACACACACACACACACAGAGTGTGAGTGTGTGCCAGAGGAGAGAAAGACAGACACAGGAGAGAAAGACTCCAGCTTTACTACTGAACACACACACACACTACAGGACAGATACAGAGCACTGCTGCACGCACAGGTATATGCATTTTATTTATATATGCACAGGTTCACACACTCCTTCATGATTTTTCATCACACTTTCACACATCGTGATTCATACGGTCATGTTTAGTCATAATGTGCTGGTGTGTGAGTGAGTGTGTGTTTGTGTGAGTATGTGTGTGTGTGTGTGTGTGTGTGTGTGTGTGTGTGTGTGGGCTGATGGCAGGAAGTGACCTTTGCTCCCTTAGCTGATCTTTGAGCTTGTCCAAATGGCTGAAGGTTTAGCTGGTTATCATCACTATATCCTTTTTGGGTATATAACCATTTGCGCAATTTCCCCAGTATTTTCCACTCCCATTAGCACTTTTAGCTGTAGCTTAGCATAGATCATTGAATCTGATTAGACCGTTAGCATCTCGCTCAATGATATTACTATATCAATGATATTAGGAGACTATTTTCAGGCGCTGCGTAATATTATTGCGCCTGCTGCACTCATGGTACGGCAGCAAAGTTCCTTGATTATTACGCCAGAATAAGAGTATAGTTCCTAGCCATATCGGCCTAGAAAATCGCAACTTTTCATTTTCCGTCGGTCTTAGTACACGATGTAACTACAGAAGAGTCAAGTTTTATTTTCCACTCCCATTTGCACTTTTTTGGAATTGCGCTCTCACGCTAATTTGTCCTGTTTAGTAAACCTGGCCCATAGTTTATATATAAAATATGCAATATGCAGAAAATAGCATAATTAAAATAAAGAGATTTTCTGGCAGACCAAATCTTTATAAATAAATAAAATATTTTTTTAACCCCAACCACTGGCTATACTGGGTAATTTAATAAATAAATAAATAAATAAATAAAAAGGTACGGTAATTGTTTACGTTGTTAGGTTATTTTCATGACAACACAGAAGCTGGGTAAAATGTTGTTCCCGTCGGCGACGGTTCAAAATGTAACGGTCAACAGACAGCTGCAGCCTCATTAAGAAAATTAAGTTAATATCGTTTTGATATGTAACTCTCACAACATTAAGTATTATCTATTTAAAGTTAAAATAGATCACTAAAACTGATTTTTTTTTTTTTAAGTTTTAATTCCCTTTTGTCCGCTTTACTTTCTCTGGAGAATGAGTTAACTCGCTAACATCATTCAGTGACACAGTACCTTTCCACGGTCACAATATTTAGTCATGCATTTATATTTTGTATTATCAATGTACTAGTTTATGATTTGTTCATTTACGTAATTTTGAAATGTACATGGCAGCTCATTTTCCGACTCACCTAGAGTTAAACAGTTGAGTTTTACCTTTTTCGAATCCATTCAGCCGATCTCTGGGTCTGGCGGTAGCACTTTTAGCTGTAGCTTAGCATAGATCATTGAATCCTATTAGACCGTTAGCATCTCGCTCAATGATATTACTATTTCAATTATATTAGGAGACTATTTTCAGGCGCTGCGTAATATCATTGCGCCTGCTGCACTCATGGTACCTCTCGTGCCTCCACACCGCATGTGTGAGAGTGTGTAGTAAATGGATCATCTCACCCACATCACTGGAAACACTGCAGCATCCTCGCGATTATTCTCGACGGCCGTATTTCTCTCTGAGTCCGTCTCGGTGGATTCGTGTCGGTGTAGCGGATCGCGGCTGCTCGGTAAGATGCTGCAGGTAACCGCGATTCATTTATCTTCCTCATTAACCCTGCAGATGATGCGCACGTATCTGTCAGTGTGCCACCGTGTGTGTCTTATGTCAGAAGTGTGTATGTGATCTGTGTCAGAAGCGTTTCTGCGATGCTGAATACAGGAGCTGAAGGCCTGCTGGAGCATTTACACACAGTCTCAGTCTATTTCTGGTCTGATGCTGTTGTGTGGGAGCTGGTCATGTTGGATAGATATATGGTTCTCTGGAGATTCAGAAATGTTCCTGAGGTTACATTATTGGCCATATCAGTGTATTAGTTCTAGATATCATCCTCAGAGCATCAAACAATAGATGCATTGTAAAGAACCATAGAACATCAAACAGGTTTTTGTGTGATATCATAGAAACTCAGAAGGGTTCTGCTACAACTTTAAAATCTTCTATGACATAATGGGAACTTAATGGTACAATAGCATCATAACAACTTGAAATGTTTCCACTATTACATTTTTAGGACTTAATATGTTCTTTGCTTCGTGGAATTCAGAAGTTATAATGACATAATATAAATTTTAAATGGTTCTACTATGACTTTATTAGAAAAGTGTAAGTGTAACGAAAAACATTTATATTAATATGATGTTGTAGGTTTGTTGAGTTGTAATGTTCCAGTAGTACACCATATTGTTTAATTTACATAAATACAGCTTCATCTATAGATTGCCCATATTATTTAATCATTGAAACAACTTTAGGAACAGTACAAGGTGTTCTTTAAGTGTAGTGCACAGAATATTGCAAGAACTCCACAACTGTCTTAAAAGAATGTTCAAACAATAATAATAATGTTAACATAGATAACATAAAATGTTTTATAACATCGTGGAGCTCAAAAAGGTTCAATGGCATCATAGGAACTCGAAAAGCTTCTACTATGACGTTTTTAGGACTTGTTCTTTGACGTCATGGAACTCAAAAAATGGTTCAATGACGTAAAAACTTGAAAAGGTTTTTACTCTGAGTTTTTTATGTTCTATAACATTGTATGACATCATAAGGACTTAAAGTTCTACAATAAACAATATAGAAATAATGACCTCTAAACGGCTGTGTCTGTAAACATGGAGGGGTAAACGCAGTTTATGTTCTGTAACATTGTATGACATCATAAGAACTTAAAGTTCTACAATAAACAATATAGAAATAATGACCTCTAAACGGCTGTGTCTGTAAACATGGAGGGGTAAACGCAGTCAGTGCTTTTGTTGATGCTTTCACTTTTGCGTCAAACATTCACACTCATGCAGCTATTGCAGAGACATCGTATTAGACGACTTTACACATTTCTTTGACTCACGTAAATAGCACAGAGTAAATGCGTCATCTGTGTCAGAATGTCATGATTGGCCCAGAGTAGACGTCTTACGTCAGCGTGTTCTGAACTCATACGTGCTCATACGGTAATATTGCGCTGCGTTCACACAGAGAGCATTATCGGTAATTTACTGGTAATGTTACAGCTTCTCATACCAGTAAATTGCCAGAACAAATTTACCGGTATTTTTGAAAAGGTCCTGTTCACACATGATCTCTTAACGGTAATTTACTAGTAATTTACCAGTAAAGACTGTGTGTGTGTGTGTGTGTGTGTGTGAAAGGAGATTATGACTTTATTAGGACATGTTCTGTGACATAATAGAACTCAAAACATTTAAAATAGTTCTATAGAATCTTTGAAACTTCAGGTTTTCTTATGGCATCATGGTTGCTTTAAAATATTCTGTGACATCACAGGAGAACTTTTTTAAGTTCACATCACATCCAAGGTTCTTCTGTGGCATCAGGCTGTACAGCTATATTTGGCTGTTTAATATATAGTACTGTGAGTGAGATGAATCTGTGATCACCGCTGGAACATGGAGTGGAATAATTCAATAAGGAGAGCATAAAAGGCCATTGACAGAATTAAACGTCTCCGTGGGGATCTGCTTGATGAAAGTGTGTCGTGTTGCGGAGCAGATGTCTTCGCTGAGATCACACTCATCAGAGACTCGTCCCGGGCTCACACACGGCACCGCAGTCATGGTGGGTCTGTTGTTTTCTTCTCATGTCTACAGCAGATGAACCAGGCCTGCGTTTCTCAAAATCTTCATAATAAGTAGATCAGCACCAGTGCTCTCTATGATCAACTTAGGTAGCTCAGGTCATTTATGTTCCAAAAATGTTAAATTTTGGTTGTGAGAATGTTAAAATGGGAATGGGAATCTAAATTGTTAGTAGCAGGTCATTTAAAGCATTAATGGTCGACCATTATGTAGAGAGCAGGATCACTGATGGTCATGCTGGTGTTGTATAGTACAATTTAAAGGGACAGTTCACCCCCAAAAAAAAAAAAAAATCTTCTTCTTCTTTTCAGCACAAAAGAAGATATTTTGAAGATTGATGGTAACCAAACAATTGCTGATAGCCATTGACTTTAAAAGTATGGGGAAAAAATACTATGAATGTCAATGGCTACCAATGACCGTTTGGTTACCAAATATCCTTTGTGTTCAACAGAAGAAAGAAATTCATACAGGTTTGGAACAACTTGAGAACTATATCTCTTTAAGGATGTTTACCAAACATTTAATCATTTAAAATTGTTTTAAATGTTCCCTGATGGTTACATACCTCAAGTTATTTAAATGCATATTGAATTAGTTATCAATTCACACATTCTAAATAACATAATTTTGTTTTAGATGCATCGAACTAAAGGTGAGTTGTATTTCTTCACACCATCTTCATTAATCCTATTGAGAGTCATCTCCTTTTGTTGTGTTGGTCTAGTTTTGAAAAAGTGATAATGAAAGTGCTGATGTTAGCGGCTCCTGGTTCAAAGCCAGCAGGTTTTGTGCGGACGCAGAACGGATCTGGACTGGCCTCGTTGTGTTTTGCCCAAGTTTTGGAGCAGATGAACCCTGAAGTACGGCGTGGGTTTGTCACCGAGTGCAGCGCTGGGTTTAGAGAGGCTCTATGAAGGACGTGTAGGATTAGGTTCTGCCTCACACACAGAAATACAAAGTCGAAGAGCGCATCAGGTTTTTTAAGGTATCTAATATTTTGATATTTAATTTCCATGATCTAAATATTCTTGCAGTCATGGTGGGTCTGTTGTTTTCTTCTCATGTCTACAGCAGATGAACCAGGCCTGCGTTTCTCAAAATCTTCATAATAAGTAGATCAGCACCAGTGCTCTCTATGATCAACTTAGGTAGCTCAGGTCATTTATGTTCCAAAAATGTTAAATTTTGGTTGTGAGAATGTTAAAATGGGAATGGGAATCTAAATTGTTAGTAGCAGGTCATTTAAAGCATTAATGGTCGACCATTATGTAGAGAGCAGGATCACTGATGGTCATGCTGGTATTGTATAGTACAATTTAAAGGGACAGTTCCCCCCCAAAAAAAAAAAAAAATCTTCTTCTTCTTTTCAGCACAAAAGAAGATATTTTGAAGATTGATGGTAACCAAACAATTGCTGATAGCCATTGACTTTAAAAGTATGGGGAAAAAATACTATGAATGTCAATGGCTACCAATGACCGTTTGGTTACCAAATATCCTTTGTGTTCAACAGAAGAAAGAAATTCATACAGGTTTGGAACAACTTGAGAACTATATCTCTTTAAGGATGTTTACCAAACATTTAATCATTTAAAATTGTTTTAAATGTTCCCTGATGGTTACATACCTCAAGTTATTTAAATGCATATTGAATTAGTTATCAATTCACACATTCTAAATAACATAATTTTGTTTTAGATGCATCGAACTAAAGGTGAGTTGTATTTCTTCACACCATCTTCATTAATCCTATTGAGAGTCATCTCCTTTTGTTGTGTTGGTCTAGTTTTGAAAAAGTGATAATGAAAGTGCTGATGTTAGCGGCTCCTGGTTCAAAGCCAGCAGGTTTTGGGGCGGACGCAGAATGGATCTGGACTGGCCTCGTTGTGTTTTGCCCAAGTTTTGGAGCAGATGAACCCTGAGGTACGGCGTGGGTTTTTCACCGAGTGCAGCGCTGGGTTTAGAGAGGCTCTATGAAGGACGTGTAGGATTAGGTTCTGCCTCACACACAGAAATACAAAGTCGAAGAGCGCAGCCGTGTGAAGGGCAGAGATGTTCAGGCAGATCAGCTGATGCTACACTGTCAAAATGATTGTAATTTTAACAGTAATAGACTGGGAATATGCTACGGCATAAATCTGTTAACTGGTTAACAGGAAGTTCTCTTACTATATATGATGAAACACTAATAGTTTCGTCAATTTCACAGTAAAATACTATTATATTTTGTTTTTGGAAGTGAAATAGAATAAACCACCCTCTGTGTTGGGGGTAGTAATGTGAGTTATCTAATCAGATTACTTTTTTCAAGTTACTAGTAAAGAAACGCATTACCTCTAAATGTACAACTAAATATCTTGAGTTATTTTTTTCAAATAGGTAAGTCACTTTGCTTTTCCATTTATTCACTGACATTTCTCATTGTTGAGAGAAACACTGGGAGTGAGGTGCAGAGGCCTGAGGCTGATTCATTTCACTTTAGGTCCCTGGCAGCTGCCAAAAATATAACTTTTGGGTCTTTTGTTATTAAAAAACAAATAAGCAAGCCCAGCCCAGGGCAAAAGGTAATGCAAAAGAAAAATAATGCATTACTTTCCATAAAGAATAACTAAGTAATGCAATTAGTTACTTTGTAATGCAGTATCACAATATAATATACTACTTTCAAAAGTAACTTTCCCTAACACTGATTAGCATTCACTTCAGCTTGTGGAAAAGCTTCTTTGATTCATCCTGTGGTTTTCTCATTATCATCTGTGTTTTTAAAGTGGCTGTTTAGATACGAAACAGATTTTAGTACTTAAGTAGTACTTTACTGTTAATGGAGTACTGTTTTTTTACTGTAAACTTAAGTTCAATCTGTGAAACCTATTTTTTTTATGGTGAAGTTCTGATAACCACAGCTGCCAGCTTTGTACCATTAATTTCACAGAATTAAAATTGATTTATTTGTATTTTATTTTACAGTGTACCTGTCCTATAAACAATCAGTCATCTCCCCACAGTCAGATTTGTTTGATGGCTTCTAGTGAATGCAATCGTGAGATGTTTCCCAGCTCTGCTGCTGCTGTGATTAACAGCAAACTCTCAGCTCCTCCAGATTAAGCTCAGATAACCCTTCGGCCTCCGGTGTTTTCTGAATGAAACGCACACGGCGTGAGGGTTAAACGTGCCGCTGTGATTCACTGCTGGTCTGCTGCTCTCTGTGTCTGTGGGCTGATGGGTAACAGCGTGAGCTGATTCATTGGTAAAGTTTGTGAGTCAAAGATGCGTTTATTAATTTAGCAGGTGCTTTCAGCAGCATTTCAGATGCATTAATCATTGGGGATCGAACCCATCACCTTGATGTTGCGAGCGCAGGAACGCAGATGTATACGGGCCGTCTGAAGGATGTTTGGGTGCTGGGGTAAATTCGGGGTCTGTTTTTGGAGACAGATAACGCATGGCTCTCTCTCCCCACCGACCCACTTCTTGCGGCCGTGTTTTTTTAAGATGAGAGCAAACTGGAGCCGATCTGAATTATTGATGATGCTGAAAATGGTAATCGCTGTCCTCCCGCCGCAAATGAAGAGGGAGGGGGGCATTTTAATTAGAACTGCATCTGTTTATGTGCTCAAAAGCTTGTTAACTCTCTACAGACCACAAAAACGACAGGAAATGATGTTTAGTAAATGACCTTTGACCTCTTTAGTGTCTCTTCTGCTCACAAAGGCTGCATTTATTTGAACAAAAAATACTGTAAAAATAGTGAAATATTATTACAATTCTAAATAACTGTTTTCTATGTGATTATATGTTAAAATTTAATTTATTTCTGTGATGCGCAGCTGAATTTTCATCATCATTACTCCAGTCTTCAGCGTCACATGATCTTCAGAAATCATAATAATATGCTGATCTGCTGCTCAAGAAACATTTCTGATTATTATCAATGTTGAAAACAGTTGTGCTGCTTCATATTTCTGAATATTTGTCACTTAAAAATCTTACTTGTGTGTGTGTATATATATATATAGCGCCTCAACGACCACGGCAAGAACTGGAGACACGTCTACAAGGTGTGCGCATCCGTCTCGAGCGTGCATTCAAATAAACTAAAACAAGAGATTTCCCTCAACACCTCTGACGGAGCAGGATTCCCACAGTCTCAGAAAACCTGGAGATATGAGAAAAATGATCACCATTTATTTCAAGCTATTAATTAGTGAAAAGTGAATTAGTGATTTTTTTTTAGGTTAATTTAAACAAAAGTGATTTTTGGTTTATGTATAGTCTAATTAGTGATTTCTATCCTAATTTTTAACAAGCGTTATTTTGAGTTTATTTATAGTCCAATTAGTGATTTCTAGTCTAAAATTTGTTATTTTTTTGCGATTTCTAGTCTAATTAGTGAGTCCTAGCTTAATTTTAAAAAAGTTTAGTTTTAGTTTTAGTTTGTTTAGTCTAATTAGTGATTCCTAGCCTTTTTTCCTAGTTTTTTTTCTAGTCTAATTAGATTTTTAGCCAGATTTTAAAGTCTTATTTTTAGTTAATGTTTAGTTTGTCTAGTCTAATTAGTGATTTCTAGCTTAATGTTTTAAAAAATGATTATTTTTAGTTTTTTTCTACTCTAATTAAGGATTTTATGTGATTTCTAGGCTAATTATTTTTAGTTAATTTTTTAGTCTTATTACTGATTTCAAGTGATTTTAGTCAATTTTTAGTCAATTAAAAACTCTGATTTGTAATTATAAAGTCTAGCTTGTGATTTCAAGTTATTTCTAGCCTAATTTAAAAAAAGTGTTAATTGTATTATATTTTTAGTTTATTTCTAGTAAAATTAGTGATTGCAGTGTGATTTTCTAGCATAATTTAAAAAGTGTGTGATTTCTAGTTTACTTCTAGTCTAATTACAGATTTCAAGTTATTTCTAGACTAATTTAAAAAGTGTTAATTGTATTATATTTTCAGTTTATTTCTAGTCTAATTAGTAATTTCTAGCCTTTTTTTAGTGTATTTTAATGATTACAAAGTGATTTCTAGACCTTGGAAAAAGTCATGGAAATGGATAAAATCTTATTTTTTATTTATTTATTTTGTAAATCATATGCATTTTTTTTTAGCTTAGTAAAATATTTTATCCAGTAGAAATTGTGAGAATTTTTTTATTTTTTATTTCATTCTTAACTTTAATCCAGTAAACCAAATGAATGGAAAAGTCATGTAAATTAATTGGTTAAAAAAGCGGGAACCCTCAAAAATATTCAGCTCTTAAAACTGGAATCCTGAAATGTAATTATTTTAATTATAATTAAAAATATTTTAGTTACTTATTGTAATGTGTGAAAACTCCTGGTTTCTGTAAATTACAGCAGATGAACCAGAGGAAATCTTTTTGTTTTCTGGACAGCAGAGTCCAATAGGTTGAGAAAGGAGTGCAGAGATCTGGTTTGTCTGTGTGCTCAGGCGCTGACGCTGCTGGACTATCTGGCTAAGACGGGCTCGGAGCGCGTGGCCCAGCAGTGCCGCGAGAACGCCTTCACCATCCAGACGCTGCGCGACTTCCAGTACGTGGACCGGGACGGGCGCGACCAGGGCGTGAACGTGCGCGAGAAAGCCAAGCAGCTGGTGGCTCTGCTGCGGGACGAGGAGCGTCTGAGGCAGGAGCGGGCGCAGGCGCTCAAGACCAAAGAGAGGATGGCGAGCGGCGTTCCTCCGGCGTACCCCAGCAGACGCAGCAGTCAGCCCAGCATGAACGCTCTGTACGGAGAAGAGTTCAGCCGCTCCAGAGGATCGCCGTCATCCTTCAACTGTGAGACGCACGCTCTTTAACTCCTGCTGTTAGCTCAGTGTCAGCTTCCATTCGTTTAAACAACAGCATATACTGTATAATATAACAAGATAAACCAACAGAAGAATGATGAATGATACAGTAGATAAAACAAACAATCGGGTACAAAATTATTTTTTTTTATTTCATTTAATTGACAATATATTTAGCACTTGAATTTGAAACCAAAACTCAACATATTTGTTGTAAAAACATTTTTATACTTTCTAGAAAACTGACTTTGATGCTGCAGTTAGCTAAAACTATATTACTCGACATTTAAGCTATTTAAGGGCAATGTCTCTTCAAATATAGATCTATAAATTATGTATATTCTGGCATTATAATGAGGAAGATCTCAGTTAGGATGACCACATTTGAAAAAAAAAATTGCAATGAATGAATACAATAAATGGAATAAGATAAAATAATAAAATTGAAAAAAAATGGAAGGGAAAAATGAAAAAAAAAAAACTTAAATATATAATAAATATTTTAAAACATGGTAAAAAATAATGTGTAGGCTGTCATTTCCATACTCTCTCTCTCTGTATAAATATGTGTGTGTGTATTATACAGTTATTTTTTGTCTGAAAGTGACATCCTCATATTCCTCATAGCTAATAATGAGACAACTTTAGTGCTTTTCTCCTGCAGTCTCCTCACAGCTGCTGCTGCCATGTGCTCGTGTGTTTGTAGTCTAATGAGGCCGTGTCTCACACACACACACACACACACACACACACACACAAACACACACACACACACACACACACACACACACACACACACACACACACACACACACAAATAAATCATAAATAAAGGTGAATGATCCTCACCCGTCTGTCTGTCTGTCTGTCAGCGTCCTCCTCGTCTCCCCGAGCGTCTGATCTGGAGCAAACTCGACCGCAGACGAGTGGAGAAGAAGAGCTACAGCTGCAGCTCGCGCTGGCCATGAGCAGAGAGGTACACTCACACAGATTTGATATTATGGACTTATGAAGCATTTATGTTTTATTACAGTTTATTACATTTATATTTTTAATTTATTTAAAAAACATTATTTAAGTTTCTTAAAATATTTTCATATATTTTTAGTTATTGTTATGATTATGATTATTTTATTATATTACAGTCATTTTAGGTCATTTTTAGGTTTCTTAAAAAAGTATGTATATTTAGCATTTACATCTTACATCATATATTTTACAATTATTTTATTCATAATTTTATATTTTATTTATTAATATTTTATTGTAGTACAATTGATCACTTTTAAAGTTAAGAATACTTTTTCAGCCATTGTAGGTTTGTTAGTTGTAGTTGTAGTGTACAGTAATGATCCTGACACACACTCTTTCTTCTTTTCAGTAGCGGTTTCCTAAATTAACTGTAAATGATCCTTGTAGGTCTTCAGTTTCTGTGGTGTTTGAGTGTCTTTTCATTCCCAGCATTCAGCAGCCGGAGCGTTTCCATCTCTGAATCCCCACGGCACGAGCCGGTCGAGTGTGAGTGTGTGTGTGTGTTTGTTTGTTTTTGTTTGTGTGTGT
>NW_015634478.1:44924-54459 GCF_001515625.1 Sinocyclocheilus rhinocerous
TGTGTGTGAGCACAGAGGAGGAAACGCGAGGAGAAAGACGAGCAGGAGGAGTTTTCCCGTTGACCTTTCCTCCTGTTTCAGGAATATTTGCGTTCTCACAGGACGTGGAGGAAGTGCAGAAATCACGATCGCTGCTGAAAATAACCGTGATTAGCCCAAATCCACCGCAGCGTTCGGCTCGATGTGAGCGCTGACACGCCCCTCCACAACAGCCAATCAGTGCCTGCCGTTCGGTGTGTCCTTCAGCTGTTGTCATGGAGACGCAGCAGTGCATCCAGTGTCTCTGTGCAGGTATCTGAGGAACCGTGTGTTTCAGGGTCCTCAAGATGAGTCTGGAAAATATCAAAAATATTCAAACTATGCATTGAAAAAAAAAATGTAAACTGAAATTTAATCCATTTATAATAGTACAATGTATATTGTAATAAAAAACAATAAATGATTACAAATAATTAACAAATTTCCCCTCAATAACTGTTGTTTCTAATTGAATAACAAAGAATTCTTGAAACCAAGAGGGAAATTCTTTTTTTTTCTTAATAATTATTAATAATATATTAAAACTTATAAAGTTTTAAAGAAATTTATTTAATATGCTATATATTATTTAATAATTCTATTTACAACTGTAATAATATTATTGTTCTTTAATTAATTAATAATTATTTTTCCTCCTCAATAGCTGTTTGTTTAATTATTGTTAATATATTAAAATAGTCAAATACTTTCCCCCCACAATAACTGCTGTTTTTAATTGAAAAACACAGTTCTTGAAACTCTGTAAGTCACAAAATTAATCACGGTTACTATAATATTACATAATATATCAATACTCCCAGGTTCTATTAATAAAAAGGTTTAAAACAAGCCAGTGTGTTGGCCATCCTGGGGCAAAAAGCTTGGGAACCACTGGATTAAACCATTAACATGGCCTTTAGAATTTCTTTATTTTTGTTTTCTGTATTTTCCACATGTTCTAACTTCTTTGTTTAACACGTACTAACTGATTTTTCCTCCTCCCCTGATGATATGTCCCTGTTCCTCAGCTGTATTTCTCCTGCAGTGTTTTCTGTGGATCTCCTGTGAATGTCACGGCGCTCATTAACCTCCTGCTCCTTTAATCCTAATGAATGCTTCCAGTAAAGAACAGCATCGGCTTGAGCTTGTTTTGTCTCCTGAAGGAGCAGCACGGCCATCAGGGGGACGACGCTCATCTGCAGACGGTTCTGGAGGAGAGTAAGGGCGAGCGAGACCCGCGGCCTTCAGAGGTGAGAGAGACACTCAATATCTGCACGATGTGCTGAGCTTCTGACCGACTGACGCTGGCTTTCATCCCACAGTCGGCCACGATCGATCTGGTGGATATATTCGGTCCCGCGGACCCCTGGGACGCCCCGCCCACCTGCCCCGTGAACTCTGACCCCTGGGAGTCTGTCGGTCAGTGATGAGCACATTCAGTACTGTGATTCACAGTCGTTCGTTTTTAATAACAGTCGGCGATTTCCTCATCAGGTCACCGCAGATCTCTTGAGGTCACGGTGTTTCATTCAGCTGGAAAAAATTTTCATTTCAACGTTGACTTTGAACGTTGAAAAGTTTGTTAACCTTTTAAAACTATTTTGCATTAGACGTTGTTTTTTCAACATTGAAACTGACGTTAACTGACATTATTTCAGTCACATTTCAATGCAGAAGGTTGGTCATTTAAAAATATCTCAAAATTCATCTTGTTTTGAGGACTTTAGGACACATTATAACTGAAAGGCAATAAAAAAAAGATTATTTGTGTTCTGGTTGTGTTGATATCGTAATGTTTTTTTTTTTTTAATTCCGTAATGTCTTATTTTTCATACAGATTTTGTTAATGTTTGATTTATCATTATTTTGTTAACCATTTAACACAATTTACCATTAAACATTATTTCAACCACATTTTAACGTAGAAAATCGGCCAAGTAAAAATATCTAAAAACGATCTTGTGGTCACAGTGTGAATGCTTCTTTAGGTTTCATTAAACTGTAACATTTTTTTTTACAATTTCAACATTTATTTATAGTACTTTTTTAACTGTTTAAAACTATTGTTTCAATGTTTTATCAACGTTGAACAACAACTGACATTATTTCAACCACATTTCAAGGTAGACCGTACAAATATCCAAAAATAAATTAAGCTTCGAGTAGGTTTGGGTATCGAGAACTGGTTCCATTTTAGAACCGGTTCCAAATTTCCAAGAACCGGGTATTCGATAAGACATTTTGATTCCGCTTAACGATTCCTGCGTTCGCATTCTAATGTGAGTTTAAACCATTTAAGCGCAAAAGAGAAAGACCTTGTGCACTGTTTTGTGTGTCGCGCACAATGACAGAAAACATATGCTTGACATCTAAATGTTTGACTTTTTTTTAATACCTCATTGGAATCTAAACTAGGAATCGATAAACGGAATCGGAATCTATGCAATTCAAACGATATTCACACGATTTGAGGATTTGTAACTCAACAGTAATACCAAAATATTCCAAGGACTTTTTTGTGCGGCTGTATTTAGATCTGGTCGTGTCTGTTTCAGCTGTAGTTAAGTCTAGTAACCCGGGGGCTGATAGTCCCTGGACCGCCCGCCCTTCCTCCAGTAGCCCCGCCCACCCGTGGGGAACCCACCAATCACCTCCTGAACCCTGGGATGCCCCGCCTTCAAACTCCATCTCTAATATGGATGATGAAGCCTGGAGGAGCCCAGCACGACCAGGTACAACACCTCATGTTAAAAACCAAAGTGAAATACATTTTTGACCAAGTTTTTGTAGCGCCAACCCTTTTAATTGAAATAATGCATTCGTTTAGAGTTTGCATAAAGTGCAAAAAAAGGCTTTTCCTGCCTCAGAAGCGTAATCTATGAAAACTTATTTCTGCCACAGAATAAAAATATTAGAAAGGCAACTTTTTATCGTGTAATAGCCGGTTTATATCTTGCAGCTATTATTTGTGAGATGTAAACTCGCAACTGCATGAAAAAAAGATCGTGAGATAGAACTTGGAGTTTTAATGCTTGTATTCACTTTAAATATGTAAATGATGGTGGCTCATGAGATCCATCCCTGTATTCTTTGCTCTTCCTTCCAGTGTCGAGTGTGAAGGACCCGTTTAGTATTCCAGAGGAGGAGGGGCTTAGAGTAGAAGGGGAGGAGCCTATAGTGGAGCAGGCGGGGCCAAACCAAGTGTTCAGTCCTCGCTGTGAGAGTCCTGCAGGTCCTCATCACACCAAACCAGACCCTCTTCTCATTAGTTTTCCTCTCGAAGTCGAGCTGCAGCTCATTCTCATCTATCATTTCAGATGCCGATCAGTTTGGTGAGTTGGTGGCTGGTGTTCAAGTGAACGGACGGGGAAATGACAGTCCAGAGACCTTTGACCTCTCTCGCCTCGGGCCCCCTCTGGACGCGGTGACCCCCAGACAGTGCCGGACCCCCAAGGCATTCCTCGGCCCCACCGCTGCCTCCCTTGTCAACCTGGACACGCTTATTCCCAGCAATGCGCCGGTCAAGAACAAAAACCCCTTCCTGTCAGGTAGGAACACATTCACACTCACACGCACTTATTGTTTTGGGGAATTTATTGTTTTATTGAGTGCTTTTGAAGTTTTTTGAGTGGTTTTGAGTACTTTATATAAAGCCAAATAATGTTATGCAATTACATTTACAATGCAAAATACTTTACATACTCCTTTATTTATTCCTTACAATTTTGTTCAGAACTTTGGAATTTAATTTTGATCTTTCATTTAGAAAGTACAAAGAGCATGATTCAACGGTCATCTTGGTTTAAATTCTTCTTTTTATTTTTATTAAAAGGCTTTTTGTGCATCTTATTTGTCCATCTTACAACATCATATTGTATTTGATTCATTTGTTTTCTTACAGTTAATAAAGTAATCTTTTCAGTAAATAGTAATAAAAAGTTGTTTTATAAAGTTGCTTTAACTGATAAAATATCTTCTGTTTCATCAGCGTAAAGAAAAATATTTCACTTTTGAAAATTAAAAAATGAAGCTGTTTCCTTGTTTTAAAGGGGTCATATGATGCGATTTCATTTTTTCCTTTCTCTTTAGAGTGTTACAATCTCTTGGTGCATTCTAACAAAATTATTAGTTATTTATTCTGTTATTTTTATAATTATATTTATTATTTTTCATTTATTTAGATGTATGTTTAAAAGTGGGAAAGAAGAAATGAACTTTATTATTAAGATATTCTCTGAAAAGTCATAGTATTTCATGCAATTTTCCTTCTCATGATGTTTGGGGTTCAGTAAGATTTCTTTGAGAGAAATTAATACTTTTATTGATCAAGGCTGCATTAAATTGATCAAAAGATTTTTGCTTCAAATAAATGCTGTTCTTTTGAATTTCTATTCATCAAAGAATCCTGGAAAATAAAATGTCTCACGGTTTCCACAAAAATATTCAGGAACTGTTTTCAACATTGATAATAATCAGAAATGTTTCTTGAGCAGCAAATCAGCATATTATTATGATTTCTGAAGATCATGTGACACTGAAGACTGGAGCAATGATGCTGAAAATTCAGCTTTGATCACAGCAACAAATTACACTTTAAAATATATGCACATAGAAAAATTTTAATTGTAATAATATTTCACAATTTTACTGATTGTACTGTATTTTTGATCAAATTAATGCTGCCTTGGTGAGCAGAAGAGACTATAATGATATTTTGCGTTGGGTGTCTCGTGCAGGTTTGAGCACACCGTCTCCCACAAACCCCTTTCACTGTGAGCAGCCCAGACTGACTCTGAATCAGATGCGTCCTCACTCCACGTCGCCGCTGCCGGCTCACGCTCTGTCCTACAGCGCCTCCCTCCCGCTGCCCGTCCTGCAGCAGAGGCCCCAGACTCTGCCCTCTTCCTACACGCAGCCGCACCACGGCCTGCTGGACATACCCAGCAACCTGCCGCAGCCGCTGCTGCCCCTCACAGCCTCCACCCAACAAACACAACACCCCGGCCAAAGCCACAACCCCTTCCTCTGAGGAACCGCATTTACACGTGGGAAACGGATACTGAAACCAGATTACGGCGATTCGGTTTCAGTGTGAATGGACTGAAGAGCTGATCTAAAGCCTAAAGAATGGGAAACAGACTGGAACTAGATTACAGTGATTTGGTTTCAGTGTGAACGGACTGAAGAGCTGATCTAAAGCCTAAAGAATGGGAAACAGACTGGAACTGGATTACAGTGATTTGGTTTCAGTGTGAACGGACAAAAGAGCTGATCTGCAGCCTAAATAATGGGAAACGGAGACTGGGACTGGATTACAGTAATTTGGTTTCAGTGTGAACGGACTGAAGAGCTGATCTAAATCATAAAGAATGGGAAACGGAGACTGGAACTGGATTACAGTGATTCAGTTTCAGTGTGAACAGACAAAAGAGCTGATCTGAAGCCTAAATAATGGGAAACAGAGACTGGAACTGGATTACAGTGATTTGGTTTCAGTGTGAACGGACTGAAGATCTGATCTAAAGCCTAAATAATGGGAAACGGAGACTGGAACTGGATTACAGTGATTCAGTTTCAGTGTGAACGGACTGAAGATCTGATCTAAAGCCTAAAGAATGGGAAGCGGAGACTGGAACTGGATTACACTGATTCAGTTTCAGTGTGAACAGACTGAAGTGCTGATCTGAAGTTTAAAGAACTATTTAAACTTAAGCGGTTGGTTTTTAACGAAAGTACTTTTCCAATAAGACGGTACACATTTAATGCTGGCTGGCTTTATTAATTTACATGCGTTCGTCTGTATTCTGCGTGATAATCGCTCAGCCTGGATTATCACATTTATATCGAGCTTAAAGTCAACATGAAATCAAAATGGACTCCTTTTACTTTCCTAACACACAATCCTGATCTTATTGTGCACTTATAGGGTTCCCACTCTTTTTCAGTGATCATTTTCCAGGACTTGGAGGACTTTTCCAGGACATTTTTTATGTAATTAGAAATGGGAATTAACTACAAGGAACACACCCTAAAGTAACATATTCCTCTCTCCAAAAGTCTTTAAAAAACATACAGTTTATGGTCATGACATAACTATAAAATCAGCTTTTTAATATGAGCTCTTAATTATACATTACAACAAATGATTTTCAGTACCATAGCAAAAAAAATATTGAAAGTATTTAACTATTTTATTTAACTATTTCAGAATCATTAATCAGTATTGCTTTAAAAGGGTCAAGTGAAAAATGAGTGGATTCTGACTAACTTAAACACCTCCGATTGGCCATTGCATATCACTGTTCACGGAAAGCAATATAAATATGCACAGAAGCGTTTGAAAGCAGCCGCCTATCAGCAAGTACTGAACTGAATCTGTACTTGGTACCACTGCTGCAGAAAGGCCGGTATTCTTACATTTTTTAAATCCCAGTATCGACTTGGTACAAAAGTTCTAATAGCCTACTTTTGACAATAATCAAATGTATTAGTCAACAAGTTACTGAATTACTGTTAGCAAAGATGCTTTCCACTTTACTACAAACATTCATCACAACACTTAACAGCATCATTCAACATACTTCTCTTAAAGTTCACCACTGGATAGAAAGATGGGAATCACAACAGTGTCCACACTGTCAAAAGTCAGTAGTGATGCACCAATCTTGATTTTTCATGGTCAATTTCAAACAGGCCGATTCCGATACTGATTTGTTAATGTTTATTTCATTTTTTAAAGCAAGAGATAAGATAGAATGAAAATATGACTACATGAACAAGAAGTTCTTTGCTCTATTACAGGCCAAACTCTGTAGCCTCTTGGTTACCGCAGCGCTTATAAACACTACTTCAGTATGCATTATACAGAGACAACATCTAAACTTTTCTGAAGACAATAAGTTCCCCTCAGAGATACATTTATATAAAGCCCCACCCCCAATTCAGTATTTAGATTTTCGTCCAATACTTTGCTCATGGTGAACAAGTGAGCTGCTCTGTCTGCTACAGTATTTTCCCCTCTTTGTGTTCATCTTCAGCGTCTCTGGCCTTTGTTAACGTCCCGTTTACAGACTTCGTCATCAATGCATGTTACTATTGGTGATAATCAAAATACCATAACATGCTCTGACCATAAAAAGACATTTCAATTGGGTCACATAATCAGGGGTTTTCAATCTTTTAGAAGCCACGGACCCCCAGAAATATGATGATCATGCGAGAGAACCCCATTATAAAATTTAAAATACATATATATATATTTTCATGTTTAAAGACCCAGTTTATACTGTGAAAAATTAATATTATAAATGTGTCAAATATTATTTGGAAATGTTTTAGTTATGTTTTTTTTTTTCTAGTTACTATAGTACTTTAGTTAAATATTCTTGGTTTATTTATGTATTTATATTTTCATGTTTAAAGACCCAGTTTATACTGTGAAAAATTAATATTATAAATGTGTAAAATATTATTTGGAAATGTTTTAGTTATGTTTTTTTTTTCTAGTTACTATAGTACTTTAGTTAAATATTCTTGGTTTATTTATGTATTTATTTATTTATTCAAAATCATTTTTAACATATTTTAATAAAATGTATCATTTATTTTTACAGTATTTAAACTGTTTTTCTGTAAACATTTGTTCATGGATCCCCTAAAACTCCCTTAACTCTCTTGTGGCTCCGTGGGAGAAAAATAATCTTAAAATAATCTTAATCGATTTTTTAAAATAATCTTAATTGGTATTATTTATTTATTTATGTATTCAAAATAATTTTTATTTTAATAAAATTTATTTGTTTACTCGTAATTTTATTTTTAGTATTTACACTGTTTTCTGTAAACATTAGCAATCTTTTCCAAAACTCTCTTACGGGCCCCTGGGAGAAAAATAATATAATTAATAAATAATAACCATATAGTTACCTGGGCATTTTTAAGGCTACTCATGTAGGTAGTTTTTTACGCAAATAGTAAATGTAGTAACTTAATGCTGGTTAATAAAATGCAAATGACAGCAATAATAGCCATTCTGGTATGCAATGTCCACTTTTCACCATATACTCAACTCCTGATGGATAAAATCCCAGCTGAATATCCAAAATTACGTCACATTATGGGTTGTGATCGTCGTTTCATGTTGACTTTATGACGTTGGCTCGAAGCTTCGCTCTTCTGCTGCACAGGAGCAGCATGCTGCTAATGAACTTAGGGAGGGGTTAAATGTCAACATTTCAGTCAAAAACACCCTACGCTGGATAAACGGAGGGAAATTTCAGGAACACAACAGAACTAATGAGTCTCCACCAGGAACAAACTCACCGTCCTTCCCTCGTTCCTCAAACATCTCCCTCCTCGTTTCCTTTCTGTTGCCTTCAATCGATGGATCTCGCGCGATGAGATCCGGCACTGATTGTAACCGAGCTCCTCCACGTGCCTGTCTCACCGACAGTCCCACAATGCACTGGGGCTGGCGCCTCACTTCCTGTTCGGATCTCAGGAGCACCACCCACAGGAAGCCGTATAGCCAATTAAAACTCACTGACACCGTCTGTCTGAGAGGATTGCTACAGACTCGATATACATCAATGCTGAATTATCCGATGCTGTTATTTCCTCCACTCAGAAAAGTGATTGAAGAACAAGTACCAGCTTAACTGTTAATCACTGCTCATGAGTATGCTATCCAGCTTGTTCTAGTAAAGGAGAACCAGGTTAATCATTTAATCCACTATGAGTTAAGTGCTGTGTATTAAAGACACTAATAAATTAATGTTATTCACTTTTAACGCTGATTTTTCTTTCCCTCAGCTCATTACGTTTCCAGCAGAGGTTGCTCTTTCTTAATCAGCTGTCCAGTATTTGGATTATGAATATAGAGCAACTTTATAGTGATGTACAATGCTGAGATCTTGAGAGATTTAATGTCTTTTATTTCAGTTGATTTCATCTAAGGCTGTGGCTGAAGTCAGTTGTAGTTTGTGCTTATTACATTTTCTTTCAGTGCTAGTTCACAGCCGCTGGTTGAATGTTTGAAAGAATGTTTCAGGAACATCAAACTAGCCTTTAAATAACATTCTATTAACGTTAAGGAAACGGGACATTTTCATGTTCTTGGAATGTTACAAATCAACGTTCCTAGAATGTTGAATTTTAAATCAAAAATAAGTTGAAAGAACGTTTGGGGAACATCAGACCTTTTAGAACATGTTCCTCTGATGTCAAGAAAACTGGGCGTTTTTTACGTTCCCAGAACCAACACTGAATATTTGGAGAATGTTCTTATAACAAAAATCTGTTAGCTGGCTGCTTAATGACTGATTTGAAAGTTACTTTCCACTGCCACTAGAGGGTGAAACGTGACAGCCGTTTGTGAATGATGGAGAGACAGTTAACATTAAGCAACAGTAGTGTAATTGTAAAGGCCTTGATTGAGTCATTCTGACCTGTAAGACCTCTAAAATGTGTGTGTGTGTGTGTGTGTGTGTGTGTAAGAGAGAGAGAGAGAGAGAGAGAG
>NW_015634478.1:54502-56206 GCF_001515625.1 Sinocyclocheilus rhinocerous
GAGAGAGAGATTGTGTGTGTGTGTGTGTTGTGTGTGTGAGAGAGTGTGTGTGTGTGTGTGTCTGTGTGTGTGTGTGTGAGAGAGAGAGGTTTAACGGTTTTGCTGAAGTCGCATGTCTGAACCTGCAGCTTTTTTTGCTGTATAGCTGCAGTTTTTTAACGGTTTATCAGATTTCAGATGCACCTGCTTCACCTGATGTGCGTCGCTGGCATAAACAGACACGCATTCGTGTGCAGATATTGCTGAAGTTAAGGCCTGTGTTTAAATGATCTTTGAGCAGGTTTGTATGACTAAGATCTTAAGTGTTTATGTATTCAAAAGAGTCATTTCAGACCAGTTTCACCATTTTGTTTATTTTACAGGTAAGTATGAAAACCTCATACCAATGTGAGAAAAATCATGTTAACAGTGTTTAAAAAATATTTAAAAAATGATTATGTGCTTCACGTGAAAGTTAAGCTGATCTTCCCTGAAACATATAAACTCCATTGGTTATAAAATAGTCTCTCATTTACTGGCTTTATTTTAGATTTCTGACTTTAACGGTGAATTCTCTTCCTCAGGTTGTGTTTGCTGCGGCTGCTCGTCAGTTTTCTCTTCATGTTGTGTTTTCCGTGTCTTTTTGTCTGTGTTTGATGCTGAATATTTGAGGAGGGGGCGGAGACTTCTGCAGCATCAGCGGAAGGGGCGGAGCCTTCCACACATATACCTGCTTTCACATCAGCAGTTGTTTTAGAGTCAGTGGAAGCTGTTTCTGTGAAGTCCGTGTGTTGGCTCGCATCAGATGCTGGACTTCGAACTGAAGTCAGAAGGATTGTTTCTTGCTCATGACAGACATGGTCTGAAGCGCCAGACTGAGCCAGCTGACAGAGAGCGAACGCGGCTGTGTTCTCTACAGGTAAGTGATGGTCTTCTTGTGATGTTACGGTACCCACAATCCCCTCATTCATCAGGCCGCTGTCTGATCGAGTCGTCGTAGACAGATTCAGAGGACTGTCTCTCCTGGAGAGGTTGAGAGGAACCAAAGTATCCTCATCAAATCTGTCATTTTTACTTTCCATCTCTCTGGATGCAGATGATGCCCTGGGCACAGAAACAAGAAATAAGTCAATATATTTCCTTTTTCACTGTTTTGCTTTTTAAACTATTTTATTTGTATCTATTAATTTAAAAATAGTTTGAATTATAATTACATAAATTGTAAGAAATTTAAAAGGAATAATTTTATAATTAATTATTCTCAAATTTTCAAATTTGATTTGTATTTATTATTTAGTACAATTATCCATATTTGTAATATTATAATTATGTATTATAAAAATATACATAATATATTATCTATAATTATTTATTATATTTAATAATTTGTAGAAGATCTGACCTAAGGGTGATGGTTTTTTTATGTAATTTTAATATAATACTTTGTAAGATTATCAATAGCAATTTATAAAAATGTAATTTTAAATGATAAAAAAGTATAATACATTGTAAAATTAATACTTGTCTTTAATAAATATATTTTTTTTATTTATACTAATCTGACCTTAGAGAGATTATTTCATATTTTAAATGCAATTTGAAGTTAATTTTGTAAAATAATTCATATTTGTAAACATTTTATTATGTATTATAAATAAATTGTGAAATGATTTAATAAATAATTTGTGATTTATAGAAGGTCTGACCTCAGGGAGATCGTTTTTT
>NW_015634478.1:56342-58728 GCF_001515625.1 Sinocyclocheilus rhinocerous
CAATTGTAATAATTTGTCAAATTATGGTTACATATTATAAATAAAGTATAAAACAAATTGTAAAAGTAATAATTGAATAAATAATTTGTATCATCTGATCTCAGGACATTTGTTTAATTTTTATTTAATAATTTGTCAAAATATCAATAATAATTTGTACATTTATAATTATATACTGTATATACAGTATATATATATATATATATATACTATGCTGTATATATAATTCAATTTTAGAAGATCTGACCTCAGTGAGATTATTTATAATTACATTTTTTTATTTAATTCAGTGTAATGTAAGTAAGTTCTGACCTCTCTGGGAGACTCCTGTCCTCTTGTACTTGTGTGGCCCCGCCCCTCTCTTCCGATTGGCTGGCTACTAATGCACACCTCTCATCTGCTGGCTGCGGACTCACCTGAGCCTCCTTTCCCTTCACATTTGTGAGAGCATAAAGATCAGATGCCACATCCGGGCCTTCGTGTCGCGGCGGCGCTGAAAACGCAGAGCTGATGTCCATCACAGAGTACGGGACAGAGGACACGGAGGGGTGCGTTTGCTCCGGCGGATGGTAGCAGCTGTAGCTGGGAGCCGGGATTGTGTAGTAGTACCTGAAATACTCCGCCATCGGAAACATCGGGAGCAGCGTCTGAGGGAACAGTCCGTGGATGTAAGGCAGGACGGGCTCGTAGATGTAGGGCTGATGCTGAGGATAAAGCGGATGGAAAGCTGCGGGAACGGCGTGGGAAAGATGACACGGAAAATCCTCCATTGTTTCCTGCAGACGCGCCGTGTTTTGGAGGTTCAGCGCGCCGGGTGTGACCGACCCGGGGCCGCGAGGATGGAGCACTTCTGGTTTACACACAGTTGGTGTGGTTTCCTCACAGACATCCGGCGATGTTGGTTCAGATGGCCGTGTTTCAGGGCTCGAGGTCCAGCGGTCGTGTGTGTCCTCCACTGTGCCGGCGCTGGAGCTGATGGAGGTGGAGACGTGGCACAGGTTGTGCTTCATGTGGTTGAACAGGTGTGATTTCTGGTTGCAGGTGAAGGGACACTGGAAGCACTGGTATCTGAAGGGCTTGCCGGGAGGACGAGGCACGTAGTGAGGCTTCTTCGGTTTGCGTTCTTTCGCAGGGATGTTCATCACGACGGAGAAAGCACAGAACTGGCTGCTGGAGTCGTGATAGATGATCCTACGATGATCTTGTTTGCAGAGAAGGATGGTGGTTTTTACAGTAACACATGAATTATCCTATAACGAGAAAAATTAGACATTTATACCTTTAATAGACACCCAGGTTGAGATGATTTATTTTATTTACAGTTATTGTATTGCTATTTTTATGTATGTTTGTATTATTTGTTGTAGGTTTGCATTTTGTGGTTCCTTGGGGCAATGAAAACCACAAACAATGTTTATTTTATGGACCCGTAAAATAAGTCTCTTTCAAAGGTTTAGGATGTGCATTAATGATAAAAGTACATTTTTCATCATCCTGCTTAGAAATCTTTTATTTATACAGAAAATTAATGTTTTTGCTGTGTGAACATCTCTTTTAATCATAATGTGAGGGAAATAGTCAAAAATAGTCAAACGTTTGGGGTGAGTACGATTTTTAAATGTTTCTGAAATAAGTCACTAAGTCTGCGTTTATTTGATCAAAAATAAAGTAAAAATCAGTAAAATTGTGAAATATTATTACAATTAAAAATAAGTGTTTTCTTTGTGCATATGTTTTAAACTGTAATTTATTTCTGTGATCAAAGCTGTATTTTCAGCATCATTACTCCAGTCTTCAGTGTCACATGATCTTCAGAAATCATTCTAATATGCTGATTTGCTGCTCAAGAAACATTTCTGATTATTATCAATGTTGAAAACAGTTGTGCTGCTTAATATTTTTGTGGAAACGGTGATAAACTTTATTTTTTTTAGGATTCACAGATGAATAGAAAGTTCAAAAGAACAGCATTTATTTGAAATAGAAATCTTTTGAAACATTATAAATGTCTTTGCTGTCACTTTTGATCAATTTAATGCGTCCCTGATGAATAAAAGTATCAAATGACCACAAACTTTCATATATCAGCAAAAACATTTTATATACACAAATCAACATTTTATCCGGATATGATCCAGATGTGCTCTACAGATCTGAAAACATCCCTGACCTGCTTTTCCTTCAGCGGATCGTTTGAATAATAGCTGTCTTGTCTTTAATGTTGAGTCTGTGTTTGAATGAAGGCTTTCAGCAGTCGTGAAACTGCTGGAAATCACCCTGCTGTTCTTTTGCCTCCAGAAGCTCAGCAGCGGCCGCCTGTCTGTCTGTCTGTCTGTCTGTCTGACTGTCTGTCTGTCTCTCTGTCTGTCTGTCTGTCTGTCTGTCT
>NW_015634478.1:58738-59015 GCF_001515625.1 Sinocyclocheilus rhinocerous
TCTGTCTGTCTGACTGTCTGTCTGTCTGTCTAACTGTCTGTCTGTCTGTCTGACTGTCTGTCTGTCTCTCTGTCTGTCTGTCTTACTGTTTGTCTGTTGACTGTCTCTTTGTCTGACTGTCTGTCTGTCTCTCTTTCTGTCTGTCTGACTGTATGTCTGACTGTCTCTCTGTCTGTCTGACTGACTGACTGACTGACTGTCTGTCTATCTGTCTGTCTGTCTGACTGTCTGTCTTTCTGTCTGTCTGTCTGTCTTTCTGTCTGTCTGTCTGTCTGTC
>NW_015634478.1:59030-63036 GCF_001515625.1 Sinocyclocheilus rhinocerous
TCTATCTATCTATCTATCTATCTATCTGTCTTCCTGTCTATCTGTCCATCCATCTATCTGTCTGTCTATCCATTTGTCTGTCTAACTGTCTTTCTATCTTTCTAACTATCTACTTATCTATTTGTCTGTCTTCATTCATTTATCCATCCTTCCATCTATCTATCAATCTGTCTGTATTGCTATCTATTTGTCTGTCTGTCATCTGTCTTTCTGTCTGGATATCTGTCTGTTCCTCTGTCTGTCTGTCTGTCTGTCTGACTGTCTGTCTGAATGACAGCATGTTATTTTAATTCTCCACTTGTTCCTCATCCAAACTAGACTGTACTGTACCTCTGGTCGCACCCGTGTGTCGCAACAGCTCGTAATGCAGGTTCATCAGGTCGCGTGAGTCTCGGATTGGCGCTAATGTGTGAAATGAGACTTGATTTAATTAGTTCTTCTAACTTATGATGTTACACTTATATAAGTGCTTGTGTTTGCCAAAATCGCGTAACGGCTTGAAAATTGCACTGTTTATAAGAAGGATTTGCCATGGTAAACTTAATTCACACCAATTTGGAGTTACTGCTATAAAATCATGATATGGGATCTTCATCAAACAGAAAGTAAAGTTTTCAGAATCTGTTTCATTTTATTCATTAAGTTATTTTCTTAATTATTTAGGCTACTTTGCAAGTTACCAGTATGGTTCATTTCTGTATTAGAGACATAATTACAAACTCCATGTCTAAAATGATTTTTTTTTTTTTTGTAAATAAAGCAAATAATATTTCATGTTTTTCTACTTAAAATTGCATGTTTAATTAAGTGTGTTGCTTGCCGTTATGAAATTTACTGGCAAATTCCAAGTGAAAAAGTACCATTTTAATGTACTTTAGCAGATAATTGTTGCTCAGTTCTATTTATTGCATTGCATTGCCGTGTAAAAAGCACCTGAACTGACCAATTTTGCTCAGTCAAGCTGTAATTAAACCACATCTCTTTTACTACCCCTGTTTTCTGTCTCATAAATGCTCAGGGTTTGAGGTTATTCTTACCTTTCACTGCGTCCTGAAGCAGAAGCACGTCGCTCTCGGTCTGGTCTCGTCCTGTAACAGGTGTCTGGGACGGGTGAAGTGAATCTCTCTACTGAAGAGCTCTACCTGTCTGCTGGAGTCACACCTGTGAAGGGGGCGGAGCTCCGGATCCGTTTGTAGTGCCCTGAGGATACACAACCTCCGCGCGCCTGCAGGTACACGACACACACACACATGCTCTGAGCTGGATTGTGTTTAAATATGGTGATAAGAAGTCCTTCAGAGCTCTAAAGTGCACGTGGAGCCGCTCAGATTTGATGAGAGATATTTGAGTTTGTATGAGATCTCTTTGCAGATTTTGGTATCTTGTGCAAATTTGAGAAGCTGCAAAATTCTCCATTGCTGACAAAGATACATTTTTTTTTCAGTGGTAATCTCAAACGATCATATTTTAATAGAAATAAACACCGAGATAGTGTGTCTTTGGCGTGTTGACAGGTTGGCATGAGCAGAATGCACTTGATCGAGATGTTTCTCTGTCCGGAGGGCACAGACATCAGCATGACCTCAGGTGCTGTTCTCTCTCTGTGTGTGTGTGTGTGTGTGTGTGTGTGTGTGTGTGTGTTCACGTTTTGTAGGCTAAATGTCTAGTTCGTCACACTTTCACTTGACTGTAAACAGGAGCGTTGGGAGGCGAGCAGGTGAGGACAGATGCAGGCAGGTCTGCACAGGTGAGCAGCTCAACAGGTCCCGAGTACAGCAGTGAAGTATTATTATTGCTGCAATAATGTGTCCAGTTTAAATATGTATATTTAATTTTATATTTTTTTTTTTGTATTTGTACTAATGTAATTTTTCTTAATTTGTTTTTATTTTATATAAATTGTATATATTTTATTTTATTTATATAATATTTTATTTGTATTTTATTAGTTTTACTATATATATATATATATATATATATATATGCACCACAAAACCAGTCTTAAGGGATCATATATATATATATATATATATATATGCACACATACACAGTTTTAATTCATTTATTTTTATTTATATAAATGATATAGATTTTATTAATTTTATTTGCCATTTTGAATCTTATGTTTTTTTTTAGGTAATGCTATATTATTTATTTATTTTAAGTAATGTCTCTAAAGTGTTTATTTAATTCAATCATATGACGTTGCCGCCTCGTCCGTCCAATCACAGCAGCGCCCGCTGACTGACAGCGGTTCAGACGAAGCAAATGCACGTCCGCGTCTTCTCTCGTCCAATCATCGCTCCGCTCCTGCCCTGACGGGGAAGTGACCTGCGCGCGCGAGAGTGAACGAAGAGCCAAAACACAGCCGATCTCAACTCTATACGAGCAGGGATGAGCTCAGGTCACAGATCATCATCTGTGTGAGCACAGCTGCTGTGTGTTTGAGAGATGCTCAGAGAGGTGCGTCTAGCCTGCCTCAGTCCTGACAATATCAGCAGCAATGACAGCATCTGAAAACAAATATCAAGCAATATCATTTACTGTAAGGAAAGGTAGCACAAACACATTACAAGCGAAGCATTTGACAAATAGACGTTTGTTAGGTATTACATGAAACTGAAGAATTAAACTATAAATCTGGTATTGAAAATAATAATAACTGTGACACTTTGTGTTCGTGACATGTTAGTGGGATATACCCACACTTGTGGTTAATTATGCTAATATATGTATCAGAATTATGGTAAATGTAACTTATTCTATTCCATTGTGCTCTATTCTGTTCTGTTGTACTCTATTCTGTACCGTTCTATTCAGTTGTGCTCTATTCTGTTCAATTCTGCTGTGCTGAAATTCTATTTTATTGTACTCTATTCTGTTATATTCTATTATATTCAATTGTGCTATATTCTGTTCTATTCCATTGTGGTGTTCCATTCTGATGAGCTGGTATTCTATTTGTTGCACTCAATTCTGTTCAGTTGTACTCTATTCTGTTGCCCGTTGTACTCTGTTCTATTTTATTCCATTGTGTTCTTTTTCATTCTATTCTGTCAGCTCTGTTATTTGTATTCTGGTGAGCTGTATTTTATTCCGTTGATCTCTGCTCTGTTATAATCTGTTGTGCTGCATTCTATTCTGTCCTTGTATGCTCTATTATATTTACTTATATTATTCTATTCTTTTGTTCTCTGTTTTAATATATTCTGTTTATTTTCTGTGGTGCTCTATTTTATTCCATTTTGTTGTGCTCTATTCTATTCTATCATTGTGCTCTATTCTGTTCCATTATAATCTATCATTGTGCTCTATTCTGTTCCATTATAATCTATCATTGTGCTCTATTCTGTTCCATTCTGTTGTGATTATATTCTATTCGTTGTACTTTATTCTGTTCTACTCCATTCCATTGTACTCTGTACTATTTTATTCTATTATGCTCTATTCAATTCACTTCGCTTTGCTGTAGTCTGTTCTGTTGTTTTCAATTACGATATATTTTACTCTGTTGTACTTTGTTCTGTTTTATTCTTCTATTGTGATCTGTTCTATTCTCTTCTATTCCGTTGTGCTCGCTTCTGTTCTAATCTGTTCTATTGTGCTCTATTCTATTCTATTCTGCTCTATTATCTTGCATTGCACTGTTCTAATTTGTTGTTCTCTGTAGTAATATATTATGTTATTTTCTGTTGTGCTGTATTTTATTCTATTCTGTTGTGCTCTGTTCTAATCAGTTTTGTTGTAACTCAGTTCTGTTTTATTCTATTGCTTCAGTCAGTGATCATGCCCGTGTTTAATGCGTTTGATTGGCTGGATGAGTGTCTGCAGGCCATACTGGAGCAGGATTTCCCGGGCCGAATGGAGCTGTCTGTGTATGACGACGGCAGTACGGTACAGACACTCAACAGTATCCCCTACTGAATATGAAATCAGTCTGAAGAATACGATTGAACAACATCTCGTGTGTGTGTGTGTGTGTGTGTGTGTGTGTGTGTGTGTGTGT
>NW_015634478.1:63866-73746 GCF_001515625.1 Sinocyclocheilus rhinocerous
GCTGCTGGAGAGATGGAGGCTGAGGTTCGAGGACAGAGGCCTTCCCATGCTGATCTCAGGCCACAGCTCGTCCAGCCCACGCAGAGGTGTGTGTGTGTGTGTGTGTGTGTGTTCCTGCAGCGCTCGAGGACGCTGCCTTCACATTCACCCGGTTATCATGTCACACATGTATCAAGCTCACGAGACGTTAAACAGACACACACGCTCTGTTTGTGCGCTTCAGGAATCAAAAGAAGTTTCTTATCAGTGTTTAGCTGGTGTCAGGAGCTCGAGCCGCTCCGTGTTTAGAATACCGAGCTTTCAGCATCACACACACACACACACACACACCTGTAGATGAACACACACTGAGATCTCTGTGAGAGAGAGCAGGCCATCTTAACTGGATTAACTTAACTAATGTAACAGATCTGAAGTAGAAACAGACGCTGAGTGTGACAGCAGCATGATGCGCATGTGTGTTAATGCTGACAGATCTCGTGTGTGAGGATATTTGAATACATTGGTACAATTCATTTGATTCATCGGTATTCAGTTTGATCCAGTTGTATTGACTCAAGTGATTCATCAGATTCCATACACTGAACTGTGATTTGATTCAGAAACTGTTTCAAATGCATTGATTGTAAAATACTTTCATAATTTGTCTCAGAAGTACAGACTCCATCAGACTTGGCACCAAAAGTAAATTGGGTGATAATATAGTTTAATTTTTTTTCCCTGTAATTTTGAGGTGAATCTCCAGGCCACATCTGACGCCAAAATCAAAAGAAAAAAATATTAAATGATATTTTACATTAAGAAAATGAGGCCTATTTATATTTTTAAGACCATTACTTTATGTATATTTACATACCATTTGTTTTCCTTATTCTTAACGATTATTATTAGAATATTATTATTGTAATACAGTGTGTTTTTTTTTTGTAATTCAGCGTAAATTGAAGGAACTACAATGCATACTGCCAAAAAATATAAATGCTTGAAAATGTAATTAATGTCATTTTTAAAAATGATTTATTGTAATAAAAATTGGGACGAGATCTGTACTTCATTATCATGAAAATAATATTACACTGGAAAAAAACAAAACAATTGGCTTCATTTTCTTAATGCCACATATAAAGTAATATTCGAGTGTGATGTTCATTCATTAGAAATGAGATATTTTAAGCAATGCTACCTGCAACCTATCATGCACATTTAATTGTTTATATTTTATTAAAGCTGCAGTCCGTAAGTTTTGCCTCTTTGTCGCCCTCTCTGTTTGAAAACCTGGAATTGCAGTTACTTGTATGTGTGTGTGGCAGTCAGTCACCGCACCGGTGTGACTCCTATACGTAGTAATCACAGTCTGCCACGTTTGTTCTGACCAACTGAGGAAAAAAGCATTACAATAAATCGTGCTACCAATGGTGATTTAATCTAAAGATCGATTAGCACATATCACATCAAACCGTGCAAATTATTATTATTGTTATACTTTATTCTCAGATTATTAATGTTAACAACATCAGCATTGACTATAGTGTGTATTAGCGTGTAAATTTCAATTTCTGCACAGTCTAATCTAATCTCTAATTGTCATACTTTTCTAATTTCGTACCAAGAAATTATTTTAACCCAAAGAGCAAACTATGCTCTCTTCGAACTGGTTGTCTTTAAAATACAAATCTTGTGTAATCCCAGGCTATCTGTAATCAGAAGCACATTTAAAACTGGAATATAATTTAATTTCATTCACATGTGTTTCATATAATCCTTTCTGGATTACAATCCGCCATCAAAAAACCTACCCGTACCACTCAAATTAGAAAACATTATTATAAGATAACCGTTGTGAATCAGGCTAAAGTAAGGTTATAGTTTTGAACACTGGCTGGTTATGTACTTGCTCAAATATTGATTTCGGATCATTTTTAACCAAAAAAAGTTACTGACTGCAGATTTAAATAAACTTCAATATGTGAAAATGCTAATCTATTTAAACAAATGTTTTTATTTGTCAAATTTTGTCTATGAATCTATATATATATATTATTGATCAACACAAACTATTAATTATTTTGATGCCATATTGTAAGATGAAGTTGCATCAGAAGTTTTTGTAAGAGATGCATCATGAAAACACCTTAAGTCATTTGTGTATATTTGTTTGCTTTTATAGTTGGATTTGCTAAAAACCACGCGGTGTGTCAGAGCTCTGGACGATTCCTCTGCTTTCAGGACGCAGTGTGTGTGTGTGTGTGTGTGTGTGTGAGTGTGTGTGTGAGTGTGCGTGTGCGTGCATGAGTGAGTGTGTGAGTGTGTGAGTGAGTGAGTGTGTGAGTGTGTGAGTGAGTGAGTGTGTGAGTGTGTGAGTGAGTGAGTGTGTGAGTGTGTGTCTCTATTCCACCTCTAATCTATTCCAACTTTTTGTTCGGTTCATAATGACATCTGTTGTGTTTCATGTCGACTGCGAGCCGGTGACTCATTGTGATGCTCAACACAGAAACTCATGCTTCAGATCGAGTGTGTGTGAGTGTGAAACCTCCCCTACAGTGTGTGAAAGGGTTCGGCGCACTTCAGATCATGAGAAATTCACACACGTTTGTTTTTCTGTCATCTGTTGTTTTTGTACTGTGTTTGCTGGCAGCGCAGGCTATAATAATGGGCATAAAGTCAAACATATACAGTTGTGTTTGTGATTTAGTGTTGTAATGTTCAGCATGTGCCCTCTCAGTGATGCTGATGTATCAGTGAGAGTCTCTCCTGCGGAGCCGCTCGCGTCCAACTCTGTGGCAAGAAAGAGCGTGAGAGCGAGACGCAGTGCTAACAAGCCTTCCCTCACATCCATCACATTTACAGCAGCTTCACACAAAGCGCTGCTTTTCTCTTTCACGTGTCACTCCAAACCTGTGAGTTTCGTTCTTCTGTGGAACTTAAAAGGAGATATTTAGTTGAATGTTCAAGCTGCTCATTTCCATACAACAGTAGATTATAGTGATCACATCCATCAAGCTACAAAAAATACAAAAAACACTTTAAAAATGATCAGAATTTGTCTGTTTCTCACTCAAAGCATCATATGACTTCAGAAGTCATGTGGCTACGTTTATGGTGTGGGGGTGCGTACACTTTTTATTAATACTGTTATTTAAAATAGTTTGTGTTCATTGAAAAGTAGCTGAAAAACATACATATTAAAAAAAAAAAACTAACTTGACTCAACTAAAATGAGTTGAAGTACTGAAATTACTGAAATTAAAATTGAAATAAAAATAAATGAAAGCTAATTAGAAATATTTCAATAAACAAAAACTAATCAAAATGACAAAAGCAAATTTTTTAAATTAAAATGAAATGGAAAATCTAAAAAGAAGTCAATTCAAAATATAAAATATAATATAGTAAATATATAAAGAAATACTACGGTAGTATAAACACTGTTTAAAGAATATATAAATAAATACTAAAACATAATATGTGGCGTGTGTGTGTATGTATGTATATATATATATATATATATATACACATACACACTAAAATGTAAATATTATTAAAAATTACCCTGATGAGGCTGAATGAGTTATTGCAGAATATTCATTTTTGAATGAAATGTTCCTATAGTAATACAAGAAAAATGACAGATTATTTATGCTTCAAACTGTTTTTGTGTGTGTGTTTGCATTGTGTGTCTAGTTGTGACTTGTGCCTCTCATAATCCGTTAGTTCTGTTGACTTTATTCGAATACAGTGTGTGTGTGTGTGTGTGTGTGTACCTGTTTTTCTATTCTGTTTGATGGCTGCTGTCTGTGAAGTGACGGGCCGGTTGTTTGGGAGGGATTTTTCCGTGTGCTGGTTTCCAGAAGGGCAGAACCAGCTCTCCTTGAGGTTGAGAGGAATGCCAGGAATCCTGCTCTCCTCCAGGAGCGCCAGATCGGAGAGCTTCCGTGACATTAATGCACAGACGCAGAGATTCATTTGGAAAAAACTTTGACCGAATGCTGCTTTTCATAATACACTGTCATCTACTGATGGAGATTATGATATGGCCACATTTGAACCATATCCCATATATCAGGCTCCTCAGAACACACTTCCTGACTGATGCTTGTGATGATGATGATGATGATGATGATGATGATGAGTGCGTTTCAGGATGACATCATGAGGCCTCAGAGAGTTCGACTACAGTATGCAGCTGCTGCAGCCAATCCAACCGCAGTAATGACACACGTTTCTAAAGAAATTAAGATTTTAATTAATCTAGGATGCATTAAATTGACCCAAAAGTGACAGTAAAGACATATAATGTTTCAGAAGATTCCTATTTCAAATAAATGCTGTTCTTTTGAACTTTCTGTGAATTCTGTAAAATAAAATGTTTCACAGTTTTCACAAAAATATTCAGCAGCACAACTGTTTTGAACATTGATAATAATCAGAAATGTTTCTTGAGCAGCAAATCAGCATATTAGAATGATTTCTGAAGGATCATGTGACACTGAAGACTGGAGTAATGATGATGAAAATACAGCTTTGATCACAAGAGTAAATTACATTTTACAATATATGCACATAGAAAACAGTTTAAATTGTAATAATATTTCACAATATTTGAAATATGTACCATATTAATACACCATGACAGTAAACATGGTTTAGTGTTATTTTTCATATGCAGCATCAGCAGGACAGCCAGCGGTTATTTTTACAGTGTTTTTTGAGGGCTCGGTTTGTTGCTTTGACCTCTGACCTCAGGTCACAGCGGGCGGAGCGGAGACAGACCGAAGAGCTGCGGCGCTAAACAAACATAGCTGAGATCACATGACAGGAAATGAGACGGATCAGTGAAAGCGTGTGTGTGTGTGTGTTGTTTTAGGGTGTAACTTGAGTTTGTGTTGTGATCTGCCCTGTCTAGTGAATGACGGTTCTGTAGTTACTGAACACACCACAGTAATAAATGCAGAAATCTTGTGTAACTTTACTGTCACTTTTGGTCAATTTAATGCATTCTTGATGAATAAAAGTATTAATTTCTTAAGAAAAATACACACACACACATACACACTCCCTTATATCCCGTATACAGATGATCAATATAAACACTAATGTCGTGTGTGTGTGTGTGTGTTTTGTCAGATTGTGGGTTGTAAAGTGTGTCGAGTTCCTGAAGGCTCCACTGAGCATTACACCAGGTGGATCAACTCTCTGAGTCCAGTGCAGCTCCTCACACAGGTCACACACACACACACACACACTCACTCACTCACACACGCACACACTCACTCTCTCACACACACACTCACTCACTCACACACACACACACACACACACACACACACACTCACTCTCACACAAACACACACTCTCACTCACTTACTCATTCTCACACACACTCTCTCTCACACACACAAACACACACACTCACACACACTCACTCTCTCACACAAACACACACACACGCACACACACACACTTATCAGAGAGAATAACGTCAGCATGAAACGAAAGTTCACCCTATCTGTTGTCTAAATGCATGTTATTGATCTTATTGTGAACGATTCTTTTTTGCACGTTATGTTATTTAAAACATTTTCATCACTGGATTTTACAGGCAGGCGACTGATTTCTGCCCTGTGATGTATGCTGGCCCTCTCCAATTATTTAGTGTGCTTAAACTCCGCCCCTTTCTAACAATCAAATCCAAGCTTGCATTCAGATCCTCCTGTTTTTGAGTGCCACGCGTCAACATCCAATCAACAGCCGACAAACAGAACCAAGTCCCTACATTTGTTTCCTTTTATATAATCTTATATTGTGATGCAAGACAACAACATTTTAAACAAAAATTTTTATCACAATAACATGCACTGATTAATCATTCACAATAAGAGCAGGAATAAGCATTACATAAGCAGAGTCCGTTTTCATTTCATCAATATCTGTCATGTGACATATTTCAAAGTGAAATTTAGCTGAGAATAATGTATTGCAGGACCAGTGTTATTTTAGGATCATTTATAAATGATTATAGTGCTTATTAATATTTTGCATTAGCTTTTATTTTTATATTTTCAGTTTTTATTTTTATTTATTTCAAGTTTAATTAATTGTGTTATGTGCTTTTGTCATTTTCGTCAAGAATTTCTATATATCTATTTATATATTTTTTATTTTATTTTAGTAATATTAGTACATCAACTGATTGTAGTTCAATAATTTCTAATTACGTTTTTCAAGTTACATTTTTTCATCTAATATTTATATTTTATTTTGTTTCTGCTTTATTTCAATTAAACATTTTTTTTTTTTAAGTTTAAGTGAACAAAAACAGTGTGTGGTACTTTTATCAGTTTGGGGAATTGATTGGATCATGAAATGTTAGGTTTTTCTATTTGTGTTCCATTTCCATTTCAGTATAAATTAATTGTTGTTGCTCACAGTCATGACAATTATGAAATCATTAATGAAAGATATATATATATATATTTCTTTAGAATATTGCTTGTTTTATTAAGGAAGTACAGGATGTGGATTTGAAGCGTGTGCAGTGTGTTTGCAACTCTTTCATGGCAGTCTGTTTGATCTCCATGTTCAGTGTGTGTCGGCAGGACATGTGTAGGTGTGTGTGTGTATGTGTGTGTGTGTGTGTGTGTGTGTGTGTCAGGAAAGGCGAGGCGTGTTGTGTTTTGAGGGGTCGCGTGCCACACGGTCAGTAGGTCGCCACCGAAACAGGATGTGTACCTGAAGACAGATATTTCCACGGAAACGGTGCACGGGTGTGAGCGTAGAGCATCACACGCTCTGGCGGGAAACGGATCCAGAGGGTCGTAATGTCAGACTCATGTGTAAGAACCTTCCCAAATCATCCCAAAACACTCAAATTATGATCCCAAAGAGAGAGGAAGTATGAGTGCTGTTCTACAAGGCAACTTAAAATTATAATAACACCCTAACAACCGCCTAATAATCATTTAGAACACTATAGTACTGCCCGACAATGCTCTAGCAACCGCCTAGCAACCATTTATAACACTGTAGCATTGCCCGACAATGCCCTAGCAACCACCTAGCAACCGTTAATAACACTGTAGCACTGCCCGGCAATGCCCTAACAACCGCCTTGCAACTGTTTAGCCCGGCAATGCCCTAACAACCGCCTAGCAACTGTTTAGAACACTGTAGCACTGCCCTGCAATGCCCTAACAACCGCCTAGCAACTGTTTAGAACACTGTAGCACTGCCCGGCAATGCCCTAGCAACCGCCTAACAACCACCTAGCAAACGTTTAGAACACTGTAGTGCCACCCGGCAATGCCCTAATAACCACCTAGCAACCGTTTAGAACACTGTAGCACTGCTGGGCAATGCCCTAGCAACCATCTAACAACCACCTAGCAAACGTTTCGAACACTGTAGTGCCACCCGGCAATGCCCTAATAACCACCTAGTAACTGTTTAGAACACTGTAGCACTGCTGGGCAATGCCCTAGCAACCGTCTAACAACCACCTAGCAAACGTTTCGAACACTGTAGTGCCACCCGGCAATGCCCTAATAACCACCTAGTAACTGTTTAGAACACTGTAGCACTGCCCGGCAATGCCCTAACAACCGCCTAGCAACTGCTTATAACATTGTAGTGCTGCCCGGCAATGCTCTTACAAATGCCTAGCAACCATTTAGAACACTGTAGCACTGCTCACAGCACCCTAGCAACTGCCAAGACATTAGCGACTGCATAGCAACCACTCAGAACATCCTAGCAATGCATTAGGGATTGCATGTAGAATCCTAGCAACAAGCAACCATTCTGAAAACCATAGCAACTGCCTAGCAACACACTAACACACTCAGAACACCTTAGCAACTGCAGAGTAACACCCTAGCAACCTGGAACCCATCATGACAGCATGTTTTAAATGGATAAACGCACATTTCCTTCATGAACAGTCTATTTTTAATGTGTTTACTGATGGTTTTCTGCTGTGAGTTTCTCCTCCGCATGTTCTCGTTCACTGAGAAGGGAGTCGTGTAACTCTTGGGTGTGTTTGCACATTCCAGGCGAGGTTATCCAGTGAACATCCAAACTCACACACACACACACACACACACACACACACACACACGTCCAGCAGGCAACATCTCCATTACGACACACTCACACCAGCTCACACACTTGACCTTTGACACTGGACTAGTAAGAACAGCAGGTTTTATTGTATTATTAAAGACTTTTAAACCCAGTAATGTGATTTTGGGCTTCGTTAACACAGCGAATCAAGTGCGCACTGATCTCAGTGCTCTAGTTAGTTTATTTGCTCTGAAACACATCACTGATTTCATCCATTTTGTCATCATTGAAATATTCCTGTCTTTCCTCCCTCCACTCCTTCTTTCATTCTTTCTCTCATTCTTTTGTGAGTGTGTGAGTGTGAGTGTGTGTGTGTGTGTGTGTTGAAGGTCCTGAGCGTCTGGCTCTCCCTGATCTTTAACTCTCAGTCTGAACACACACGGCCAAAGTAAACTCATTAGAGCGCTGTGTGTGATTAGAGAGTGTTGAGAACATGTTCATGGTTTTAATCTACCAGACTCTGTGTGACACGACTCGTCTGTCTGCATAACTCCATCACAGACAGTCAGAACATGTCTGAGGCTTAATATACAGTGATTCTGGACCAATGAGAATTGGCTGTGGGCGGAGCTACTGAACGCATCAGTGAGGAATGGAGACAATGTCAGGCTTGTTGGACAAAAACTCCTGCATTTATAACCTTCGATGGCATTATTTCTTGGTTCATCATGTTATGCCATGTGTGTTTACATTAACTGATGCAATAAATCCTGTCGTTTCCAATAAAGAAACTGCTAATTGTGTTGCTTTTGTCATAAATAGCTGTGAGAACATCTTGTTGATCACTTGATTTCTGTTTTATATACAGTGTGCTGTGCAATCTCATTGGTCCAAAATCGCACTCCACATCAAATATGATCTGATTGGCTCTGATTCTTTACTAAGTCTTTTGCCTTTAAATGAGGATAGTTAAATGATCTGATGTTACATTGCCCGTTTACACTAGCATTCAGAAGACTTGAGGTCAGTGAGATTTTTTCATGTTTTTTGAGTCTCTTCTGCTCACCAAAGATGCATTTATTTAATCAAAAATACAGTAAAAATGTGAAACATCTGAAACATCAATTTAATGCGTCCATGAGGAATAAAAGTGTTGATTTCTTTCCTAAATCAGGTGTACACGTCTCACGGGCCGACGGTCATCATGCCCGCCTGGTTCTGTTCACGTGACTGGTTTGAGAAAGCTGGACCGTTTAACGAGGGAGGAGAGGTGAGGCTCTTGTGATGCTCAAATACGTGTGAATCTCTTGATCGTGATCTGAACTGATTCTCTATCAGGGCGTCCCTGAGGATCTGCTCTTCTTCTACCAGAGTCTTCGTCACGGAGGTCATGTGATCCGAGTGGACGAGTGTTTGCTGGTTTATCGCTATCATGAACCCGCAGCTACTCATTCTGTGCTGGAGTGAGTCCGATTACAGTCACTTTATCAGTCCGAGACTACTGCAGCAGCTGTTGTGTTTACTTTACGGCTGTCAGTCAAATAAAAACAGATATGCAAGATATTTCCAGAGATGCACTGAAAGTCAATCAGGATACTCGTCTGCACGTGTGTTTTATAATGCTGCATGACGCATTCAGCTTGAATGTTGTTTTTGTTACAGTTTATCAGTGGAAAAAAATATTTCAAGATCTTCATATTCTCACGAGTCTATTTGTGTGTGTGTGTGTGTGTGTGTGAGAGAGAGAGAGAGTGTGTGTGTGTGTGTGTGTGTGAGAGAGAGAGAGTGAGTGTGTGTGTGTGTGTGTGTGTGTGAGAGAGAG
>NW_015634478.1:73871-74881 GCF_001515625.1 Sinocyclocheilus rhinocerous
TAGGTTTAGGGGTAGGGTTGGTGTAGGACAATAGAATATACGGTCTGTACAGTATAAAAACCATTACGCCTATGGAGAGTCCCCACAAGGATAGCTGACCAGACATGTGTGTGTGTGTGTGTGTGTGTGATGACTGATGTATTTCATATTTAATTTAGAATATAAATTTGTGGTAATAAAAATAATTGTTATTGTTGTTGTTGTTAATTATTAATATTATTAAGAATAATAATAAGGCAAATTCTAGTTACCACTTAGCAACTACCCTAGCAATTCCTGTTTAATTAAATAAAATTGTATTACCTTTAAATAATTATTGATGCGGTCGTATTGTGCATTCATTGGTTGTTCAGTGTTTGTTTGTGTGAATGCAGGTGAAAGCGTTCTGTGACGTAGATGAGAACAAAATTCAGAGGGGCTTTTACATGTACGAGGAGTCAAAGGTGAGGAACGCACATCACTTCAAAACATTATAAAAATATATAGTCTTCAGTTCTGTTTATTCCATGATCAGATATTCACTGACTTTAATGCAGCATTACAGTATATAGGAATATAAGCCTCACAGTGTCATCAGCGTTTATGCTCAGACACAGAGTAGCCGTCAGCTGTTTGCACACAGACGTACTGTGACTAATTAATTTCCTGGAAAATCCATCATTAGCCACATGAGCGTATGAATGTACACAGCCAAAACCAGCATAATCAACACAGGAACAGTCACATCCTGCAGGAGAGCGATTATCTGAATTAATATTGAGAAACCAAACTCACTTGAGCTTTTTAATGACCACTAATAAAAGAGTGAAATGGTGAAATGGTGGATAAACACACACACACACTCGCTCTCGTTTCCTCTGTTTCTCTCAGGAACGGCCAAAACCCAGGATTCCTGTGCTGCACTTCACAAACGCATCGCCGCCGTTCATCGTGTGTGTGAAGCTGGTGAGTGTGTGTGTGAAGCTGGTGAGTGTGTGTGTGTGTGTGTGTGTGTGTGTGTGAGAGAGAGA
>NW_015634478.1:75105-82546 GCF_001515625.1 Sinocyclocheilus rhinocerous
CACACTCACACTCACACACACACACACACACGCATGCACACACACGCATGCACGCACTCACACACACACTCACACACACGCACGCACACACACACACACACACTCACAGACACATGTCTGGTCAGCTATCCTTGTGGGGACTCTCCATAGGCGTAATGGTTTTTCTACTGTTATCAATCTCAGTCATCATCTGTGTTTTCCTGCTAATGAAACTCCGGCGGGAGCTGATATTATCACACACAGCTGTTTCTCCATCGCTGTATTTCCACACTTCACACTGGCAGACAGATTCTAGTGAGCCGCCCTGCTGTCTGTGCCCTACATAGACAGCATATTAACTGATGCTCAAAACTTTGGGGTCATGAGAGGTTTCCGTGTTTTTGAGTCTCTTCTGCTGCACTTATTTGATCAAAAATATAGTAAAAAATGACATATTATTAAAACTTAAAACTTAAAACAGCTGTTTTCTATGTTAATATCTGTTAAAATGTAAAAATGTAATTGATTTCTGTGATGCGCAGCTGTATTTTCAGCATCATTACTCCAGTCTTCAGCGTCACATGATCTTCAGAAATCATTCTAATATGCTGATTTGCTGCTCAAGAAACATTTCTGATTATTATCAATGTTGAAAACAATTATGCTACTTAATATTTCTGTGGAAACTGTGATGCATTTTATTTTTCAGGATTCACAGATGAATAGAAAGTTCAAAAGAACAGCATTTATTTGAAACAGAAATATTTTGTAACATTATAAATGACTTAACTGTCACTTTTGATCAATTTATTGCAGCCTAGATGAAAAACTATATATATAAATTCACACATTTATTTAATTATTTATTCATTCAGTGTATAATCAACAACTTAATAAAATGTATGTTTTTATATATAATGAAATTATATTTTATATATAAAAAAATAATGGTACATATAATTTTTTATATAAATGTTTTTTTTTATAATTTGTCAGAATGTGTTTGTGTGTGTAGGATATGACACATGGAGTCCTGGAGGAAAACCTGCGGTTATCATTTCAACTGAAGACAGTGTGCTTTTGCTTTGGGCTCCAGTGTGAGAACCGAACACAGTGAAAGCTCAGGTAGTGCGGGACGTGCCAACAGTTTCTGCTGGGCCTGAGTCACGTCTTCATGAACATCTAAGAACGCAGAACCTTTTCTGTGAGAGTTGGAGGAAAGAAACCATCATTAGATCAGTGTCAAACTGTAGAAGACTATGAAAACTGAGTGTCAGAGCTGGGAACTGGTTCCTACTGTCCTTCCCAGAGTTCCCAGCTTGAGAAACACACGCACACACACTCACACACACTCACACACGCACACGCACACACACTCACACACACTCACACACACACACACACACACTCTCTCTCACATACACACACACACAGGTGTCTGTTTGCATTCCTGATGCCCCGTGTCACTGGATTTCTCTATTGCTCCCGAGTGACAGAATAAAACCTTTTCCCACAGACGCATCCATCTTAACACTGACCATAGTGTGCTGACTGCTCTCAATCAGGTCCTCTTGATGTTAGAGTGTGCTGGAATGATACAGCAATGCAAACTCAATCTATGTGAGTTGGAAAGTGAGATGCGAATAATGCAATTTATGATAAATAAGCCCCGTTTTAGTTTTTCACATGTTCAACATTGATTGTAAAAAGCCAGTTTCATTGGAAAGTCGAATGCATGTGATCACAGAGTCACGTTTCTTCACATGTTCATTTTCTACAGATTGAGTCTGTTGTTCAGGACATTTTTGTTTCAGTACAGTGTCATTTTAATATAATTTTATATTGTAAATAATTTAAGTTTTCATTTGTTTTCATGTTTTCGTTATTTTCATTATTATTATTTTTTAGAATATTTTTTACTTCGCCTTAATTTATTATTTCAGTTTTAGTAATCTTAGTACTTATTTTATTTCAGTTAGTGGCTGAGACAACATTTTTAATTTGTAAGTCTCTTTTTTTTTTTTTTTTTTAAGTTTGTGTTAAACTAACCTTATAATGCTGGTTAGCGGTGTTTTTTTCTGTATTTAATATAATTTAATTATATAAATGTATTTTCTTAATAAATTAAGTGAAAGAAAAGCCACACAGGTCATTTCTAGATTCTTATAATTTTTTTAAAAGCAAAAATCTGAGTAGATGAAGGCTAGTGTTTAATACCATAAATTAATATATCCTGGGTTGCTTTAATTATTCATAACATTAACAAAAATCTTTTTTTACAAGAATTGTGTTCATCTAATATTTATGTTATTTTATTTCAGCAGTTTTTAATTGGTTTAATTAACAGTAACAACACTTTCAGTATTGTGTTTTATTTCAAATGCTTCTGTTTTTGTCGTGTATGTGTGTGTTAGCAGCAAACTTTAATAATTCCTGACAGTCTCTGACAGGTCTGTTTAGTTGTATCTCTCTTCCTCTCAACAGTCGTTCATTTGTGTGTGTGTGTGTGTGTGTGCGTGTGTGTGTGTGTGAGAGAGTGTGTGTGTGTGTGTGTGTGTGTGAGAGTGTGAGTGAGTGTGTGTGTGAGAGAGAGAGAGAGTGTGTGTGTGTGTGTCAGGTGGTGGAGCATGTGTTGTTGCGAACGGACCGGGGGAGGGGGGGGGATCACCATAGTACTATCTAATCATTTGTAAATTTAGATTTCATATGCAGTTTTAACTGTAGCTCTTGGACTGGGACTGAATCAGTAATTTAGTGATTTTGTGTTTGTGTTCTCGCGCTATATTCGGCGGGTGGCGCATGCGCAGTGTGCGGTGAGTGTCCCGCGAGGCGCGTGTAGCGCGCGGTTCAGCAACATCTGACAGCAGTGTTTATAGAGCCCAGAATAACCGCAGCCGCCTCGAGACACGCCTGCAGTTACACACCCTACAAGAAAGCCACGCCATGCTATACAGTAAAGCTATCAAATGATAATACGTCTTTCGCCAAAGTAAATACCACGAATTTCGGTTTATCACCGCATGGTATCATTGTGCAAATACACAAAACATGTACCATGGACCTTTATACCATTGTGGATGGATGTTGTAATCATTTAGTATTCAATACCAAAGTGTAGGGACATAAAAGGTACATTGAAGGTGCTTCTGATACTACCACAGCACCACTAAACTGGGTTTTATAAACTTAAAAGTTTTAGACTTAAGCATAAATGAGCCTGTAAATGCTTTGTGATGGTTATCGCGGCGGGTCGAGGGGCGTGGTTTAGAGTGCGGCGTGGGCGGGGCTTGGGTTGTTTGAAAGTGAAAGTTTCTGCAGGACTCTATCAGTGTGTTTGTGGGATTCAGACTCGTTCCGGATCCGTCTGCTCGTGATGTGGTCATGCAGTTTCTGAAGGGATCCGGAGCGGCGGTGGACTGAGACTTTCTACAGGCTGAAGGAGATTGCTGGGGGTTTTGATTATGTTTGTATTCATTCTTTTATCAGCTCTAGTCCTGTGTGGATGTGCGCAATATTCCAGCGACCAGTGCAACTGGAGAGGAAGGTGAGCTTTTACATTTTATATTAGAATGTCTTTATAAAATGTTTCTTTATTCTGTCCAGAGAAACTGCGCTCAAATGTAATTGCACATTAAAAATCTATTATTTTTGGATAAAATGTTAGATTTTTTTTGACTTTGCATGTATTGCATACGATTTTGCAGGTTTTTACAAATGTTTTTTAACAAGCTAGATATTTTATGAAATAGCCTATTGTGTCAATTAATCTTGCATGTTCGTAAGGAAGACTTTTGTGCATTCTTTTTTGGTCATGCAAAGAGATAGGACTTGTAATAATACTGTTAAGAAGTGTAATATGCAATGGGTTTAAATCATGCAATCCTGTGAGCGGTGATGGGGAAGGTCCGGACATGCCCTTACTGGACATGTTAAGACATTTTACCTGAAGACACTGATTCGCGAACCGTCAATTCGGCTGGATTAGTTTGGGAGTAAATTGTGAAACGGTTAACGAGTATGAATCATTAAGATCGCATCTGACACAATTCACCAATGTCACTGCATGGAAATAATACATTCCAAAATAATACATTCCAAAATAATACATTCCAAAAATGAACCGTCCGAATTGGACTGCTCGGCGCTATAAAGCGATAAAACTACCCCACAGAGACGTTCATCCTCATCTGCGCTCTCTCGCTCTCTCTCTCTCTCTCTCTCTCTCTCTCTCTCTCTCTCTCTCTCTCTCTTTGACTGTGTTTTGCTCTGTTCTCTGGTTTAGTCGCTGACTTGCACTTTTCCTTTCAACTCCTTCATTTGACTCTTTGAACCAGACCGCGCCGAATCTGGCCTCTATTACGCACGGCTTAATTGACTCCAGAAAATGATTTAATAACGTTAATTAAAAGCAAGCCGGATGAAATGGCGGGGAATTTCGGGGTCATGTGTTCGAAACTTGGCTCTTTTCCTCTGAGGACATTTGGCACTGATTTCAGCAGAAACCAAACCCCAGTTTAATGCTCATTCCCGGCCATGGACCCCATCAGCTGGAGTTCAGCCATCATTTAGGCTACTCCACACCTTCACTATTTGCTGGAAATACAGGAATATGATCAACCTGTAGTTTTGAATCAGCCGATCATTTTTTGAACTTATGAGTTTGAAAAAACTAAATTGGCAATGCTGCTTTTAAAAACAGGAGGAGGTCATCATTTTTCTTGCGGTGCACCTGAAGACTGAAGTGAAGAGTGTAAATCCTCTGCACACCCGTCGGCTGAGATCCAGCCGAAACACACTCAAACACTGCAATCATCCCGAAATACACCAAACCACAACCACTTGAAAGCGCTGTATGCGGGGGAAATGAAAATGTCACATCTGGATGACAGCTTGCGCGATATCTTTCATCTGCATGTAACCCTCCTCCTCGTACAGCCTACGATACGCTTGCTGGCTTCAGGCTGACCTCATACCTCACACTTTCCTGATGGTGCTCTGAGATGAGGAAGCTCGGGTCAAAGCTGGGCTCGTCCTGATTTGTCAAGCTCCAGATTTCTGTGTCATTTGAAAAACGAGCAGTTGTGTTTCTCTCTGCTGACTGAGAAAAATGACAAAAGCACAAAACAAACTAAATTTAAATGAAAGAATATGAAGCTAATAAATTCTATAAAAATATATAAACAATGTTAGAATAAACTGGCAAGATATCCCTGCATGCTTTAATGCATTTGCTTTGTAGAAAAAGTAGGTGAAATTTTTTTTTCTGCATTAAACAGTATTATTGTGCATTGTTAAATTGGTGCATTTAAATTAAATAATAAATGTGAATTTTCTTTGTCTTGCCAGTGATTTTTTACTATTGTTTAGATACTATAGTAGTATTTATTAATATTTTGAATTAGCTTTTATTTTTATATTTTCAGTTTTATGTAAATGTGGTTTGTTCGACTAATTTTGTTATATAATATTGTTATTATTAGAATTCATTCAGTTTCAGTTGTTTATTCTCATTTGGTGAAAGAAATGTGAGCCTGGAGCACAAAAGCAGTCTTAAGTTGCACAGAGATATTTGTAGCAATAGCCAACAATACATTGTATGGGTCAAAATTATAGATTTTTCTTTAATGACAAAAATCATTAGGATATTAAGTTAAGATCATGTTCCATGTGTCAGACTCTGTTCCATGTTTTGTGTGTGTCTTGCTCCCTATGTGCCTTCCGATGCCCATATTTGGTTTGTTTCCTGTTCCTGTCCTGATTTAGTTGATTTCTTCCCAGGTGTTTCCCATGTTTAATTTCCATTGATCCCAGGTGTGTCTCGTAAATTTAAAAAAAATTGACCCTCATGACTTGTTTTGTGGTCCAGGGTCACACATGTCAAAATCATCTGATTATTGTTGTTATTATTATGTTACTTTTTTAATTACACACATGCATTAAACATTTTGAATCTACTTGGTAACATTGGTTGTCTAAGCTGTGATTATTTCCTTTGACTGGGAAAAAAAAAACATCTTTTAAAGTCCTTTCAGAGTAAATCCATGAATATTAAGATAGATAAAGATAAATATATTTATACAATGTTGGATATGCATACATCTCAAATTAAAAAAAAATTGACCCTCATGACTTGTTTTGTGGTCCTGGGTCACACATGTCAAAATCATCTGATTATTGTTGTTATTATTATGTTACTTTTTTAATTACACACATGCATTAAACATTTTGAATCTACTTGGTAACATTGGTTGTCTAAGCTGTGATTATTTCCTTTGACTGGGAAAAAAAAAACATCTTTTAAAGTCCTTTCAGAGTAAATCCATGAATATTAAGATAGATAAAGATAAATATATTTATACAATGTTGGGTATTGTATAAATAGTTGTATCTCTGCATGGAGATCAGCTGATATTGAAATGCCAAAAAGCCAAACATTGTGAAACGGTATGTGTGCAGTGGTCTGACGCACGAGGCTCACGCGCGGGACGTGGAGCAGGTGCACCTGCGCTGTGCTGAAGGCTCTCTGGAGTGGCTCTATCCCACAGGAGCCGTCATCGTCAACCTGAGGCCCAACCTGGCGCCGGCGGACGGTCAGCTGCGCGCCTGCATCAAGCCGCGGCCGGACTCGCGCGGAGCCACGCTGCACGTGGAGCAGACCGGAGCGCTGCGGCTGCTGCTGACGGAGGCGGATCAGGCGGCTGGGCGCGTGCGCTGCTTCGCTCTGCAGGAGGGGGCGCTGTTCGTGGAGGCGCGCGCGCGGCGGGACATCAGCCGGAGAATCACAGCGTTTCAGTATCGGCTGATCTCCACACAGACGCCAGGAGACGAGCCCTACTCGCCTACAGGTACTGAGAACACAACAGCGGATGTATGCCTTTTTAAAAAATGATTTTCACTTGTTAACAAACTGAAAGACAAACCAGAACCCCCTCAAACTCAAGCGAGGAGAAAAAAATACAAAGAAGTAAAATACAGTAGTAATAATAATAATAAAAACAGCAATACAGAATCATAAAAACCTGAGCCTATGCATTTGCTCTGATTTTTTTAAGAGAATCATAATCACAGCTTAGACAGCCAGTGTTGCCAAATACATTCAACGCAAGAAGTAAAATATAATAATAATCATCAAAATAATCAGTCATCTTTTTCCACATTTTCATTACCGATTTAAACACATTATTAATGTTGAAAATAAAATGTAATATTTTATTTATAAATAATTTAATAATGCACAATATTGTTATTGTTAAATACATAAAAATTATATTTACCTTATTTTTTTATTTTATTTTTTACAAAATAAAAGCATTAAAGAATGTAAAATGTCATCTTCACAGTGGTATTTTAGTATTGTTTATATACTATTATTTTTGTTTGTTTTATTTATGGTAATATTTTATATTAAATTTTATTTTTATATTTTCAGTTTTCATTTTAGTTTAAGTTTTAGTCATTTTGA
>NW_015634478.1:82932-95115 GCF_001515625.1 Sinocyclocheilus rhinocerous
GTGTGTGTGTGTGTTCATGTGTGTGTGTGTGTGTGTGTGTGTGTGTTCGTTCATGTGTTCGTGTGTGTGTGTGTGTTCATGTGTGTGTGTGTGTGTGTGTGTGTGTGTTCGTTCATGTGTTCGTGTGTGTGTGTGTGTTCATGTGTGTGTGTGTGTGTGTGAGTGTGTGTGTGTGTTTTAGCTGCATGCAGGCCCTGTGCTGATGATGAGCTGCTGATGGCGATCTGCACCAGCGACTTCGGTAAGATCCACCTGCTTCTTACTGTTTTAAACTCTTATTTGCCCTATTATTAAACTCCTGTGAAGTCATGATGTATTTTCCAGAAAATAAGTCACACCTGACTATAAGTCACACAGTCTCATTGTTGAGAGAAAAAAAGTAGCAAAATAAGTTGCATAAGTGGTAAAGTCACATTTTTACTCCATTCATAAATAATGTAAAATACAGGTTAATAACATTACTATAGACATGTATTTTATGTTTTGTGTGCTTGACATTAATTGCATTATATAAGTTGCTTTGGAGAATAAGTCGCCGCATGTTTCAAATTATAAAAAATGTGACATATTCCAAAAACGGGGTAATAATAAAAAAAAACATGTTTTGCATGCTTCATATTGATTTCATTATAAAAGCTTTGAAAAATAAATTGCAGCACGTTTCAGATGAAGAAAAAAACAGCTTATATTTTGGAAAATAGGGTAATTACAAGGAAAAAAATTATTTGCGCATGTTTTGCATGCTTGACTTTAATTGCATTATAGATGTCGCGTTGGAATATAATGTGAAGCACATTTCAGACGATTAAAAAAATACAACTTGTATTTTGGAAAATAGGTTAATTAAAAAGAAAATACTTCATGCATGTTTTGCCTGCTTGATGTTAATTGTGTTATATAAGCTGCAGCACATATGTGAGCCTGGAGCACAAAAGCAGTAAGTCAAGTCGCTGGGGTATATTTGTAGCAATAGCCAACAATACATTGTATGGGTCAAAATTATACATTTTTCTTTTATGCCAAAAATCATTAGGAAATTAAGTAAAGATCATGTTCCATGAAGATATTTTGTAAATTTCCTACTGTAAATATATCAAAACTTAATTTTCGATTAGTAATATGCATTGCTAAGAACTTCATTTGAACAACTTTAAAGATGATTTTCTTTAAAATCTTGATTTTTTTGCACCCTCAGATTCCAGATTTTTAAATAGTTGTATCTCAGCCAAATATTGTCCTATCATAACAAACCATACATCAATGGAAAGCTTATTTATTCAAAAATTGACACTTATGACTGGTGTGGACATGGTGTGGTCCATGGTCACATTTCAGATGTTAAAGATTGTGACTTTTATTCTGTAAGTCGTGGTAAATCTCCGTCACTGCTGCTGCTCTTTCTCTCAGTGGTGCGCGGCAGTATTCATCACATGGAGGAGGAGGAGGAGGAGGATGAAGATCAGGCGTCAGTGGTGTTGTCGTTGAGTCACGTGTACAGTCAGAAGAGCCGTGTGTTCGTGTTCGGCGGCGGGGGGCGCGGGCGCGGCCGGTGGACGGGTCGTGTGAAGATACCGCGGCGCTGCGGCCCGCGAGCAGCACAGGGCGAGCTCCTCTTCACAGGCGCGGTGCGGTTCCAGGAAGCATGGCTGCGATGTGCTGCTCTCTATAGAGACTTCATCAGACTGTACCGAGCGGCTCTGGACGCGGGGACAAACCCCTGCCACATAGACACAGACTGAGAGACGCACAGACAGACCTCTGCTGGCGTTACAGGACTCTGGCTGAATCTCATCAAAACATGCATGCTTTTTTTGTTCATGCCTCGGTCCGGGTCACATTTTATCCCAAAATCCAAAGAAATAAATAAGAAACTATATTTAGGATGCTTGTAAATGAAATTAGAATTATTTTAGAACCAGTTTACATGATTTTAATAATAATTAAACACATTGCCCCTCCAAATTTCTCATTACTGCATTTCATCCAGACACTTTTTTTATTGATTTATTTATTCCGTTTTTATTTTAATTTATAATTCATAATTTTCAGCTGGGGTTTGTTTAGATTTATTACTGTCAAATGTTTAAATTTAGCAGTAATACTGTTCTTTAATCAGCATAAATTAAATTTAAATTCAATACTGTAAATTATGCCATTATGTATGAATATTTCACTTATTTCAATATTTAATTGACTTTATCTTTGTTGATATAATAATAATAATTATTATTATTATAAATTATATTATTAATATTATTATTACAATTATTATTAAGCTTGATTTGTGAATAATAATTAAACATATTTAAACAAAACTTAATAATGTATGTTCTGTGAACCAAAACTGTCATAATGTTAGAATTATAATAAAGTGAGGGGGGAAAAAAACAATAACATTGTATTTAAATAGTGAAATAGTTGTATATAATGGCTCTATTTGTAGTGCTGAATTTAAATAATATTTTTTTCATATTACTGTAATAAAAAAATTGTCCTGAGAATAATGGCACAATTTATTTTTGGATTTTTTTCCAAAATATTTCTTGATTTGTGTTGATTTTGGGGTGAAATGAGGCCTGGGTGTGTTTTGGCAGGTTTTTCAGTGGGTCCAGATGGATGGATCTCTGTCATCAATCCTCCCTTAAGTTGCGGTTCTTGGTTATGGACAGAAGTTGTGTTTGTTTGTTTCTGTCTGTTCTTGTTGCCTGATTTCATACGTTTGAAAGTGATACAGAGAAAGTGTGTCGTAATGTGTGTGTGTGTGTGTGTGTGTGTGTGTGTGTGTGTGTGTGTGTGTGTGTGTGTGTGTGTGTGTGTGTGTGTGTGTGTGTGTGTGTGTGTGTGTGTGTGTGTGTGAGTGAGTGTGTGTGTGAGTGTGAGTGAGTGAGTGAGTGTGTGTGTGTGTGTGTGTATCATGAGCTCTTGCCTGCACGCGTGTGCTGCTGCGAGACGATGAACGCTGCTTTTGTTTAAAGCTTTGTTTATAGTTATTGAGCGGTCAATTCTTCTGACTGACGTCTGGACTGTGTTCATGAGTGAGTTTGTGGGGATAACGTGTTAATGCTGTGTGTGATTGTTGAGTTTCTGTTCCTTGGACTCAGAACGAGTCTGGAATAAAACACTCCTAATGGAAACATCATGGTGTCATTTTCATGTTTCTTGTGTTTGTGTTGCTGGGTGTTTTCTACAAACTGCCCAACTGTGGAGAACATTGTGAAATGTTCATTTTATCATGTGAACACAAGCGCTTTCAGAAACACAAGCCTGATTTCATTGCTAAAAGTATGTTACCTGAACACCTTTATAACAGGATTTTGAGGAAACAGGTCTGTTTTCTTTCAGATCAACTGCCGTCATTTGGTTTAATAAATTATGCATCTAACCCTAATAAAGCAGGTTAGATAAACATGTTGATATATAGCTAGCTGTAATGATAACACATCTGGTTTAATGACACAGGTATTTGAAGGAAACTCTAGCGCCCCCTTGAGTACAGCGGTTTAAAAACATTAAGTATGAAATTAAATGTTGAACAAGCCTTGAGAAAATACGGTAAATGAATAATTATGTGCATTTATTATATCTATTAATTATTATTTCTTCCTAGACAATTCTAGGTTCCTCGAACATTCTGTGAAGGTTATTTTCTGGATTAAAAAAAATAACCAACAGAGATGTTGCAAAAATGTTATTAGGCTATTTGGTTCCCAAAAACAGCCACATGAGAACGCTAGAGGAACGTTCTGTGTTTGTTGGGTTAAGAAATGCACTGGTATTGTAATACACAATTCATCGGTGCTTCTTATTTTAAAGAAAATGGCCCCTTTAAACAGAACTGCTGTTCAGTCTTAATGCAAGGAAAACCAATGACAGCCGATTGTGATTTAAAGTCATGCTTATCTACAAACCATTTCATGATTGATGTATCAGTATCAGCCTGTTTATTTTATGGTGTTAATATGTTTTCAATTAAACAACGTTTTGTATCCCAATTTTAATATGCAGAGACAGCTACGGTAGGCAAATAGGTTGACTTAACGTGACAGTATATGCAGAACAGTATAGCCTACTATCATATTTCTGTGATAATAACTATGTAGGCTATTGAGCGGAGTACACATATTTTCTGTATTAACGACGTACTTTGATGACCATTTGTCAAAAAGTGCAGTACACAACTGCACTGCATGGAATACCATATCCCACAATGCAACACGTTCGACTAGAAAAAAAATAAAAAAATCTAAAATTATTGAAAATAATTTCTATATTGAGGCATCACTATTGGTTTGCACAACGTTTTGTGTGTGTGTGGCCTATAACCCTTGAAAGATGTTTGTGTACTCACCTTATTTTTAATGTAAGGAAGTTTGTAACTTCATTGCAGTGTTGCCAAGTGACCGCCCACGGAATTGGGCTACTTTAACACTGTTGCCGCGGTTTTTCATGTCCAGGGGTTGAAACGACCCCAATAACGTGATATTTAGCGCATGGAATGCGACCGAATTTTTACCAGGGGATCCCCGCCAAAACATGTGTATTTTATCCCCCGAACGCGATTTTTAAGGGCTATCACGCTGGCCTGACCCTCGAGACACCCAACAGCTCTGACACACACACCCCAGCACCGGACACCCAACACCCACTGCGGCACACGAGTCTCTGCTGTCCGGGGTCAGTGTGACCGGCCGTCGGCTGGAGAGCAGCTGAGAGGAGAGAAACTAAAGCCTGCGCTCAAATACGATTCTACGATAGACTACAGTGCGCCCTGCTGGACAGTATAGGTAAGTGCATCACTGTATAGATTTACTGAAAATGCGTTTTCCCCAAGTGTGCCACACAAGTCCTGAAAAGTAAAGCCAAATCGTTTTGATCGCCCCCAGGTGGTCATAAACCTCGCCCTCTCCATGTTGAATAGGAAGTGGGACAAACTAAAGACTTCTTTCAAATATTATTTTTTTTGCTGATGTAAGTTCAAGTGCTCGTTTTATAAATAAGCTTGCTTTAGTTCGTTATTTCATGCTATAAAAACAGGAGTGTGACGTCATGATCGATGGCTTTAGCCTAGACGTCTAGGCTATATTTAGACGTCTAATAGACGTCTTTTAAACGCAAAATTGCTTGCTGGGATGTTTTGCGTTGTTTATGGATGCTCAAATCGGTCAAACCAAGAAACCACAAGGAGCTTTTTATCGTGTACGAAAATGTTGTTGTTCATAAGGGGAGAAAAGGCAAGAAATTGACTCAAAAACGCAGGAAAAAGTGTCTTGTAAACCTGCGTCTGCGGTCGGGAGAAGCCGAGTCGGCTAATGCTCTCATGTGCAAATGGTTAATATAGTAATATATTAATAATATATTAATAAAGAAATACATAAAAAGATACAGGGCTGCCAAATCTCACCATTCAAGCATGAGACAGTCAGAATTCACTCAATGCTAAACGCCACACGCAGACACGATGTAAACAAGATATTAAACGTGCAGTTTAGAGAGCTTCATTGATTATAACAGAACAATGTGAGATTGTGATAAATTGGAGTGAGTGACAGCTTTTTAGTGATTATATGGAAGTGCTATTTGCTCACTTTCTAGGCTATAATCAATTCAGTTTGAATAAAAGTTTTGTTTTACGTGCTGCTAACAGGACCAGCGGCCACATACCCTGTACTGTACATGCAGCAAAGTTTCAGGAGTGACATATATCCCGCATGCCTCATATAAATGTGGGTTATGTCAGGGTTAGTTGCTTAGCCTATATCCACCGCCTCAATGGCAGGCAAGCATTCCAATTTAGTTGAAAAAATCGCTCCTCTTCATAGCATTAGGATCATGTCCAACATATGTTGTGATTTTCTGTTTATGCCTTTCTCTTGTAGTAGTGTCTAAACCAGTACAGTACGGACTTTCCTCCATCTCATCCGTTCTGCTTTTCACTTCCTGCGAGATGAGATGTGTCTGTGATTATACTGCATTAATGCTGTATAATGCTGTTATACTGCATTTCTGTATAATATTGATGGTGTCTAATATAGCCGTGGTGTCATAAAGATGGTATTAAGAGGTGGATTAATTCAGGTAGGACACGCTGAAGGCCTAGGTGTGAAATGCACAGCATGTCACTGTTGGGATAATTTTTTTCCCCAAATGATGAATGATAAAAACACTGACAGCCAATTAGAAGCCATCTAGCTTTAAAGCGTGCGATAAAATTAAAGTTATTGTACTTTGTGAGAACTGACCTGGTCTTGAACGTGCGCAAAAGAGTTTTCTCTGCCTCATAAAAGCTGTGCGATCACATCACGTTGTTAGGAAAATAATGGACATCGAACATCCATTTTTTTCTGTTTAAATGTATAAAATGAAGAAAAGTATCTCGACATCATGTCATCGGTGTTGATGAGGTGAAACCGTACTGTGTCAAGCTGATGTACAGATCAAAACCATGTCAACAAGAATTCACCATCAGATGTGATTTGGATGTATCTCTAATGTCAGATATCATTAGAACATCACCAAACACATTTAAACTTTATTTAAATCTTAAAATATACCAATAGCCTACATTAATTAAGTACGCATATATATATATATATATATATATATATATATACACAGTATATGCCACAAACTAGTAGAATTTCAGTGGTGGTTATTTACGTAATTGTACCTAGATTTTTTAAGACTGTGGTTTGGTGTGTCTGTGTGGGAAGTTACAGCATAGCTGCATTTAAATGCCTGTTGAGACACTTTCTGTTAATAGCATGTTTTGTAATTTTCCATGAATTGCAGTCTCGATGTTACATGTGTGCCTTAGTCACTCTTCCGTTAGTCTGAGCCTCAGACGTCACGGACTGTTGGCTGAACTTTTTTCTGAATATTTTCAGCTTCCAGGAATTGTGTACAGATCCTTGCAACATGGGGCCGTGCATTATCATGCTGCAACATGAGGTGATGGTCGTGGATGAATGTCACAACAATGGGCCTCAGGATCTCGTCACGGTATCTCTGTGCATTCAAAATGATATTTTCTAACAATATACACTACAGTTCAAAAGTTTGGAGTCAGTACATTTTTATTCTTTCTTTTTTTGAAAGAAATTAAAACTTTTATTCAGCAAGGATGTGTTAAATTGTTAAGAAGTGATAGCAAAGATTTATAATGTTAGAAGAGACTTATAATTTGAATAAATGCCATTCTTTTTAACATTTTATTCATCAAAGAATCCTGAAAAAGTATCGCAGTTTCCCAAAAAATATTTGGCAGCACAACTGTTGATAATTCTAATAATAAATCAGCATATTAGAATGATTTCTGAAGATCATGTGACACTTTAAGAATTAGGATGGTGCATTCTCAGATTCTCATACTTGCTTTCATTGTTTCTGATGTGCTGGATGGTTGTGTACTTGATCTTCTCAGTATCTGTGGATTCAGGAGTTTTTCCTGCGGTCTGATCGGTTCTATTGGCTGAAACTCTGGCATACAGACCATCATCAAAGTGGTTTCTGTCAGAGCTGGAAGGCTGTTGAACCTGGAGAAAGAAACCAAAACTAATTTCAGCGTGTAATTTCACTTTGAAGATGGATGGAAATTTCTACACTGCATGTTCTGACCTGCATTTGCCTGACTCCTTTTCTCTTCCTGTAGAGCAGAGATAAACATGTAAACACAAACACACATTATTAATTATGAATGAGTACACCAATGCGAAACATAAAACCAAAGATCTCACCTCATGAACATGATGATGCAGATAAGAAATAAAACTCCACATCCGACTGCAATCACAACAGCTGCATACAGGACTGTATTATGTCCACCTAAAACAGAAAAAAAAGATAACTAAAATATGATATAATGTCTGCATAGGAATATAAACAATGTTTTTATTATCTGAAAAAAAATTGAAAATGTTTGATGGCAATCTTGCATTAAAAATTGCACTAACCTATATTTTGCTTTGTGCTATTAATTTTTTTGAATAGCATATTTCAGTCCATTAACTATAATTGCTTAAACAATTATGCACAAATTATTTAAAAAAGTTTACTTTAATGTTAAATTGTTGATATTTCAATTCTGATATTGTCTCTGAGAGCAGCAAATGTTCTACTACTCTAATAATTATGGGGGAAAAACATGTGAGCAGATGTTTTGACTCATGAATATTAATTGGAAGCATTTCACAAGAATGGACAGTCCAACTAGGTTCTCTAGCAACCTTACCACAAACTGATTTATATTAATGAGTTTCAAAACTTGCACTATCATTATTTTTGTGTCAAACTGATTTACCTATAACAGTGACAGTAACAGCGTCTGATCTCTGAGATCCATGTTGATTGTGAGCCTCACAGTAGAAGCGTCCACTCTGTAGTGCACTGAAACTTCACCATTCTTCCCAGAGGTCCATGATGAGATCACTAGATCTTGGTACGCCCCTTACTCGGCCCGCCTGCGTGCCTCCTCTTCGTCCGCCCTCACAACGGTCAACGGCACCAAAGAGAAAGGGTATGACAAACTGCCTCCCCTGGATGAGTAAGTGGCCACGCATCTCTGCCCGCCCACGGCCATTGGCTGGAAGGCAAAGGCCGCCCACCCATCCAAGCCGTGTAGGATGACTTCAGCGCTCACTGGAAGGGCCTACTCGTCTGCTGGACAAGAGGTCTCGGTGCTTCACTCTATGGCAGTCCAACAGGTCCTTCAGGCCAAACTTCTCCAGAATATGGAAGAATCTGGACCTGACCCCGCAGCTTTCAAGGAGCTGCTCAGTGCGACCGACTTGGCTTTGCACACCACGAAAATGACTGCTCAGGCAATCGGCAGATCCATGGCCAGCCTTGTGGTGCATTTTCAAATGGATAATTTACGCTATCAAGCGAGCGTACTTTTCTTTGGACCTACAATGCCCCATGGGAGTAAGAGCCCACTCAACAAGAGGTGTTGCCTCTTCCTGGGCTTTGTCTAGCGGAGTGTCCATTGCAGAAATGTGTGCGGTGGCCGGCTGGGCCTCGCCGTCCACATTTACCAGGTTTTATAATCTGGATGTTCTGGCCTTACAGGCTCGGGTCCTTTCTGCTTAAATGGACTTACTCTGGCCTTATGGCAAAACCAGTGCTTCAGGCTTTTGCCTTCTTCACTGTACACTCTTGGCCCCCACTGGGTTCCGAGGCTGTACAATTTATTTTGGAACGATTACTCAGTGCCGGGCCGACCTCTGTGAGTTTGGCCCTATCGCCTCCTGCGGGGCTTCCCTGCAAAATACTTGGTGCTCAAGGCAAGTTCAAGCATTAGTCGTTCCTCTAGCATAGCATGGAGGGATTGTACTGGTTCCCCATAGCGTCTTAAGCAAGACGCAGTATGAGTGAAGTATCGATAGGGAATGTACTCGGTTACTAATGTAACCTCGGTTCCCTGAGATACGGGAACGAGTACTGCGTTGCTGGCCATGCTATGTAGCTGCACGACTCAGTCGTCGCTTCAGTACTCAACTAGAGGCGTTGCCTCTTCCTGGGCTTGGTCTAGCGGTGTGTCCATTGCAGAAATTTGTGAGGCGGCCAGCTGGGCCTCACCGTCCACATTTACCAGGTTTTATTATCTGGATGTCCCGGCCTTACAGGCTTGGGTCCTTTCTGCTTAAACGGACTTACTCTGGCCATATGGCAAAACCAGTGCTTCAGGCGTTTGCCTTCTTCACTGTACGCTCTTGGCCCCCACTGGGTTCCGAGGCTGTACAATTTATCTTGGAACGATTACTCAGTGCCGGGCCGACCTCTGTGAGTTTGGCCCTATCGCCTCCTGCGGGGCTTCCCTGCAAAATACTTGGTGCTCAAGGCAAGTTCAAGCATTAGTCGTTCCTCTAGCATAGCATGGAGGGATTGTACTGGTTCCCCATAGCGTCTTAAGCAAGACGCAGTATGAGTGAAGTATCGATAGGGAATGTACTCGGTTACTAATGTAACCTCGGTTCCCTGAGATACGGGAACGAGTACTGCGTTGCTGGCCATGCTATGTAGCTGCATGACACAGTCGTCGCTTCAGTCGAAGTAACTTGAGGATCCGATGGCGAAGTGCCCGCTTATATAGCCAGATGCCCCGCCCATTTTGGCGGGCTCTGGCGGGCTGTGTCGCCATAGGCTCATGCAGCTCCGCTGCCGAGCCATTGGATCGTTTTTAATACACTGCACAAACCAATGGCCGTGCAGTTACACTGCGTTATTGAAAGGCTTCAGTATTTGGAGAAAAATTAGTTTTCCCCATAGCGTGTTAAGCAAGACGCAGTACTCGTTCTCGTATCTCAGGGAACTGAGGTTACGTTAGTAACCGAGTACGTTTTGTATACTAATGTGTTTTCCGACAGACAGGATGAACTTACATGAGCAGCACGATGATGAAAATGAAAATGAAACCTCCCAATCCACCAGTGACCCCAGCAACTGCATACAGAAACTTTCTTCCTACAACAAGACGAGTGACAGGACAATGTTTTGATCATTATACACAATGACAAAACAAAACAGCAGTAGGACAGTGTGTACAGCAGTAGGACGCCTGCATTTCAGCACAATGTTTATCTTCATAGTCAAAGATTTTGCGACATTACAATGCCTCCTCAAACACAATTTGGTGCAATTGACAATATACAAACAAATATTACAAAATACAATTATTACTAAATCAAATAACACCCAATTTCGTAGAATAGCATTGTCCTACAATGACACCAATGGAAAGTGCATTCATTGAGGTGAATGTGAAGTGAATCGTGAGATCATGTGAGAGAAAGCGAAACCTCAACAGTGCATTGATTGGCTCATTACCTTGTCAATAAAATAATGCCTGCCTATCGTGTTCTCTTGCCAGCTATGATTTGCTGATTATTATTTCATTGCGATAACAACCACCTATTATGCTCGCAATCAGACTGAACCGGTTCAAAGACTTTAACAAGATGGTTCACTCATATTACTATGGGAGAAAGTGTAATGCGAAATATGTCATAATAAGTCCCGCCATCTAAATGAAAGAGCCAATCACCAATTGGTAAAGTCATCGCATTACTGTGTTGAAGGTTTGAATTATGTTATTTAAATGTGAGCTTGGCAAACAGTTTTTGAGATTTCAGGATTTTTCCATTCATGTAATGAAGACTTGGATATCCACGATGCAGCTGCTCGGAGGTGTTGCAAAGATGGCCGCCATGTGAACTAACTTTTCTTGAAAGGGTCTTTGATCCATCCAAGTGCTGGTAATGGACAGACTTGTTATAATGAAATCAGCTCACCCTCTCAGATATTACCACTTTCAATTATGTCCAAATCAAAATAAACAAAACATGAAATAATCTGTGAGAATCCTGTTTTTAGCGAGTGAACTACATTAATACCATGTTTATAGAGGAGTTTGCGAATTAATTTTTTTTCTTTTATTATTGATGTGCCTTTAACCTATAATAACAGAATGGAATGAAAACATTAAATTACATTGGACCTAAAACTCCAAACATCACTTACTTTAGGGGATTTTATAAGTACAGTCATAAAATAACAGTAAACTTATTTTATATTTTTATAAATTGATATTATAATTCTTGATATTTGCATCACATTTTCTTTTTTTCTTAGAGAATATCAGTAGCAGAAATGCTTGTCTAATAACAGAATAACTCCGATTGATACACACCATGTACAATGACAGTAACAGCGTCTGATCTCTGAGATCCATGTTGATTGTGAGCCTCACAGTAGAAGCGTCCACTCTGTAGTGCACTGAAACTCTGTCCAGATCCAACAGCTGAGCTTTGATTCTCCTTAAACCAGCTGAAGTTCAGAGCAGGAGGGTTTGAATCACTGAGACATTCTTTGGAGGGTCTAAAAAGGACAAAAATTAAAATTCACAATAAATATTAGTAAATTGTGAATTTGGAAATGTTGAACAAGGTGCAGATGATCATTAACTCACACTTGACATTTAAAGTCACAGCATCAGAGTCTTTCTCTATATTTTCATATCTAGACTTGCACTTGTATTCTCCACTGTGATCAGAGCTGATGTTTGAGATGCTGTAGATTCTTCCAGATCCTACAAACATTCCTCTTTTAAACCAGCTGATTTCTGCAGGTGGGTTTGAATCACTGCTGCAGCTCAGAGTCACTGAATCTCCCTCCACTATTTCACCAGAT
>NW_015634478.1:95284-98859 GCF_001515625.1 Sinocyclocheilus rhinocerous
TTCTGTGTCACATGACTCAGTCTGATGGTGCAGTTCTGCTGTTTGTCTCCCAGATACTGAAGCCTCTGACTGTATTCAGGATCCTCAGACAGATTTGGAGTCTCTTCACCCTTTACAGGGTTTTTGGTCCAGAACGCATTCATGATATTATATTCAGTAGGGTATGTATAAGTGCAGCTCATTATCGCTGATGAGTCCTTTAGTGCACAGATGTGTGAATGACTGTAACTCACACCCCAACCATTTTCACTGAAAACCTCTGAAATTATATATACATATATTTATTTTATTAAAATTAACTGCATCTGTAGAGCTGGAGGATGCTGAAAAGCAGAAACAGGTCTGACTTACCCGGAATCATGAGCAGAACGATCAAAAGAAGAGGAGAAGCCATCCTGACTGACATCAGAATAGCAACATTTACAACACAATGTACAGTGCTTTATTTTAGCTTCTGTGAAGGTGAATCTCATGAAATCCATCAAGAATTTTCATTACAGTAAAATAAGTAGTAAAAATATAGATTTCATGTTTAATGCACATTAATTTTTTTTCTTCATATGACTCTCAGGTGAAACAGAAATGTTTTTGTGAGATTCACCAATTTTTTACAGGTCAAAACTGAACAAACATTTTTTTTTTTTAATTGCACAAACAAATAAAAATACTATATGTTGAAACAGTTTCCATCTTAGAAATCAAGTCCGTAAAATTCGTCTTTATTTTTTTTTTAATGCAATGACTAAACATTTGTGTCTTTTAAACATGCAGCATGAACACATACAGAGGACAAGGACATTTCTTATTTTTCTTTTAAAATGTAAATTCATAAACTACAAACAGACAAATTCTCCCTTACCGTTTTTCAGAGATGAAGCTATACGGAACATTACAATCATAAGATGACTTCTCTTGAAGATGAACTCTTTTCAACTGCATTTTACCCTCAATTGTTGCTTCCAAAGCATTTTTTTCTAACTTAAGAAAACACCTCATCATAAAAAGGACAGGGCAAATGAAGCAGCATCCGCCAGTGCATGAGAATTAGTCAAACACAAAAAAGGAGGAAGTGAAAAGAGACGAGAGAACAACATGCAAAGTTTTTCACATTTTCAAAGAGATTCCCGAAGATACGTATGATTTTCATTCACGGTTTTTATTTCTTCATAGACAGGACTGTCCACAGATATTGAGTTCCTTCAGATGGAAAATAAAAATGCAACCATGTTCTTTTTTTCTTGAAATTAAATTAGTGAGATTTATATGAGCTTTTAAGACAATACAAGTCTGTTTTACACTACGTTTCTCTTCCTCTTTGTGTGTTGATAAGAGGCCTGTGAAACGCATTAAACCTTTATGCAAATCCTGAACCGACAGACTCTGTATCCTGTACGACACGGATACTCTCAGTTCCTTGTTCATTGTTGCACAAACTGCAAGGGAACCACATCAGTACTAGGCTGCGTTTCAGTCCAATTTTTTTATGGCCTTCACTCGCAAACTTTACTCGGATGTATGTCATTGATTACGTTGCATGAGTGCCCACTACTGGCGGAACCCTTGGAATGGGCTGAACTGGAACGTCCTAAGCCCTTGATCACTTAGAATCCGCTATGGGGTTGGTTTATTGTTTACATTTTTTCCCTTATGAATTTGTTTGGTGCAACATTCTATATGTATATAGATATGCTTGGGCTGTTATAAATTAAAAAAAAAAAAAATCATATATTATAGAGTTGTTTGGGGTGGGGATAAATTAAATGCGATCTGCGATGACGTCATAATCGTGTTGCATTGTGGTCTATGGAGTGGCCTGAAGTGTGCATGTGAAGCAGACTCACTCCAAATCAAAATCGAGGGGTCGAGGGTATGTCCCTGTAAACTTCCCTCGTCCACTTGACGAAGTGGAATGCACTTCAAAATGGCAGCAGGGTTTCCCCCGAGGGGAAGTGCTTAGGGAAGTTTGTGAGTGCGTGTCTAAAAGTGAACTGGAACGCAGCCCTAGTGTTAATTTTGTCAGCCATTTTTAATTTAGTCTTAGATTTAGTCTTTTAAATTAGTCTTAGTCCTGGTGTCAAATGTACTTTTTAGTTACCATATTTAGTCAACCTTGTCCTGTTTTTGTTTAGTCAAGTTTTAGTCGACTAAATAAATGTCTGAGCATTTTAGTCTAGTTTTAGTCAATGAAAACGTTTCGTCACATTTTCGTCATGCTGTATAATAGTTCAACTGATAACATTTTTTATTTTTTGGGCTCAAAATTATAAATCACAAAGATTGGTGTCATTTGAGAATTTTTTTTTTACATTTCAGGTATTGCACTTTCACTAATACGCACAAATCAATATAATGTGGACTCATACAGACGATTTATTTAACCTCATCTATTGTACTGATTTATTGTAGGCTATTTAATATATAAATTAATATCAAAGACTTAGATATGCACTCTCTCGGTCTACATTATGAAAACTAGCAAAAACAAACAAAATATTTAAAAATTAAAATTTCTAACAATAATTCCAAATTGCAATAATGTTTCTCTATTAAAACAAGAGCGGTTGAGTTAAGTGCATTTATTCAGCAAACACAAATGCAAACAAAATATAGTCGAGCGCTCCTGACAGAACACAGACAGGCTGAATGACACTTTCATTTAAGCTGAACATCTCACATGGAGATCGCTAAACTTCAGCTTACTTGTTTGTCGGTGTTTTCAGATCATCGTCGGCGCTTCTGTAATAAAGAGAGAGTGTGTGCGCATGGTTGCCAGATTGCAAAAAAATTGCAAAACACCGGGCAGAAATGTATCCTTTTACTGCAACAGAGAAGCTCTGAATTGCGGATTTGAACTCTTGATAGCTGGCAACCGCACACATGAAAGCTAGAGGCGTGTCTGCAATAAAGTTTGACGTTTGTTAATTTGATGTCACACCTCACCACTTCTGGGTCCAAACCTCTATCACATAGGTCTTCAACCCTTCTCCGGGGGACCCACTGTCCTGCAAAGTTTATTACCAACCTGCTTCAGCACACCTGGCCTCTGACTTTTCAAGTGATCCTGAAGACCTTGATTAGCTGGTTCAGTTGTGTTTGATTAGGGTTGGAGCTAAACTTTGCAGGAAAGTGGGTCCCCAGGAGCAGGCCTAAAGAGCACACGTACGTCTGCAAGATGTCTGTTAAAGATCGCTTCATCTGGAAACCATCTGCTGTGTACAAACATCTGATAGACGGCTTTAAGATGTCAGTTTTACATGCATTCTAAATCATAAACATCTTAAAGACATCTTCTAAACGTCTATTTGACATCTGATAGGAAACGTCCTATAGACGTATTGCAGATGAGCAAACACTCTAAAAAATACGTCTTGCAGATGTAATGCAGACATCAAATTGTCATCTCCGTGATGTACGTGTGCTATCAGGGGGGTTGAAGACCTATGCTCTATCAGTTGCCACAAGAAAACAACAAACGGTGGTAATATACACTCACAATGTGATATAATACCACCAAAAATTATAATCCTAACCCTTAAAGGGTTAGTTCAGCCAAAAATAAAAATTAGGCTGTGTTT
>NW_015634479.1:0-587 GCF_001515625.1 Sinocyclocheilus rhinocerous
TTAAATGCCCATGAGAAATATTAAAAACTAATACAATACCAGAAACTGCAAAGTGAATGCATAACCAATGGACAGCAAAATGCTCAGTGGTCAGCAGGGTCAGTCAAAAACATGTGGAGAAGAAAAGATGCATGTTAACTGCAAAAGAATTAGGAATTAAGGTGAAGAATTAGATGTGAAATCACCAGGAACCATTTAGTCTCCAGCGCCACCATTTTCCAGAACTGCAACCTACCTGGAGTCTCCAGAAGTACAAGGTGTCAGGTTCTCAGAGACTTAACTTAAGTATAGAATCCTAAAAAATTACCCCTACTTAATAAGAACCACATACTGAAGTGTAGTAAAATGCTTGAATAAGAATCACATACTGAAGTGTAGTAAAATACTTGAAGATTTTTTTTATATATATATATATATAGGTTTTATAGTCAGATAAGTTGAGAGTAACTCTTGAAGGACCAGCACCACATCCTCTTGTACCACAGTTTGAAGAATTTTTCTTCCAGAATCTGGCAGTAAGTTTTGGGAGTTCATTTTTAGTTAGGTTTTATCTGTAGAAGATAACCTGCTTAATAATTATGCACACC
>NW_015634480.1:0-1151 GCF_001515625.1 Sinocyclocheilus rhinocerous
CGGAGGCCCGAGGGGCCTCGAGTTTCACGAGAAGTTGCGTCACTCTGCCCCCGACGACATACCGAGAGGGCTATGTCGGTAGATGCCAAGAAATATATTTCTTTGCTCTCCGTACAACTCTCTGTCTCTCATAGGCCTCTGTTGGGGAAGGGCCTGTGCAGCAGCTACTTTCTCAGTGCCCGATTGGCTCGGGAAGCGTCTAGGCCCACGAAACTCCGGGACCCGATTGGGGGGGCCCTGACGGTCCCCCATGATGAATCTTGGGGCCCTGCGACAATCGTGACCCCTGCGTTTCTGACGTCCTACCCGCAACTTATTCAATGGAAACTCTACATGTGGTTCGCGGTCAAGGGGGTCTTTTTTCGGCCGATCGAGGGAGATACGGACACGGAACTCCGGACGCTGTCCCGGGGGACCGTGACGTGACGTATATGTCAATTTCGGGGCGATCGGACCTTTCTGTCTCACTGTCCGCAAAATACCTATGAAAACAAATGGAATAAGTTGCACGCGTCAAAGGATCCCGTTCGGCCCCTGGGGGTCCTAGTGGCCCAAAACTTCACGTGCTGGTAGCCTAGGGGCCCCCGAATACCATATCGAGCGGACAAGCGTCTACCCCGAAAGCAAAGTAGTCTGTGCACATTAGGAAAAAATTTCTCACACAGGCCCCATCCTCACATTAGGCCTAAAACCCTTTTGATTTAACTCAAGTGCCCAGAGGTGAAAAGATATCTGAACTGCAGAAACACATGCTTAGAAGTGATCTATATTTCCGAAGCTCTGGCCCCCACGTCGGGGGCCCCTAGGCTACCACCGTACCGAATTTCGAGGTCCTGTGACCTTTTGACCCCTGTATACCCAACATCCCACTTGCAACTTATTCAATGGGAACTTCACAGGTGTTTCGCGGTCAAGGGGGTCTTTTTTCGGCCGATCGAGGGAGATACGGACACGGAACTCCGGACGCTGTCCCGGGGGACCGTGACGTGACGTATATGTCAATTTCGGGTCGATCGGACCTTTCTGTCTCACTGTCCGCAAAACACCTGTGAAAACAAATGGAATAAGTTGCACGTGTCAACGGCTCCCGTTCGGCCCCCGGGGGTCCTAGTGGCCCCAAACTTCACGTGCTGGTAGCCTAGGGGTCCCCG
>NW_015634480.1:1316-3211 GCF_001515625.1 Sinocyclocheilus rhinocerous
GGTCATTTAGGTGGTTAGCGGTCAAAATAGGCACTCCGCGGTCATTTAGGTGGTTAGCGGTCAAAATAGGCACTCCGCGGTCATTTAGGTGGTTAGCGGTCAAAATAGGCACTCCGCGGTCATTTAGGTGTTTAGCGGTCAAAATAGGCACTTCACGGTCATTTAGGTGTTTAGTGGTCAAAATAGGCATTCCGTGGTCGTTTAGGTGGTTAGTGGTCAAAATAGGCACTCCGCGGGCATGAGGAAGACTATGGTGAAGTTTAGGTGGTTAGGGGCCAAAATAGGCGCTCCGTGGTACTGAGGAAGACTATGATGAAGTTTAGGTGGTTAGAGGAAGACTATGATGAAGTTTAGGTGGTTAGGGGTCAAAATAGGCGCTCCGTGGCACTGAGGAAGACTATGGTGAATTTTAGGTGGTTAGTGGGCAAAATAGGTGTTCTGTGTCACTGAGGAAGACTAGCGTTCGCAGCTCGAGGGTGCCCCCGGAGGCGTCCGTACGGAGCCTATGGCCGATTTCATGGCCTTACCCGCGTTTTTGTAAAACGTCCACGTCACCATTAGAATAAGTGGCTCGTGTCGTCCACAAAGTAAGCGCGAGCCCTCGCACCAACTATTCGTCCAATGGCAATTTTTTTTAATTGGAAAAATCCCACGAACCACTTGAATTGCCTTACACAGCATTAGTGTTCACAGATGCTCTGAAATAAACAGTGCTGTGCATTGAAGCTCTAACGTAACTGTCTGCGTATAGAACTTCTAACACATTAAAAAGTTTCTGTCTGCATTGCAAATGACATATCATAAGTCAGAAACCTCTTTCATTAGGGAAAGCTTTACTGTTAAACATTGCTTAAGGCAACGTTCTCTCACTGAGAAAGAAGCTTTGGAGCCTATGTGGGCTTGCTTTCTTTTCATTTGCTCAGAAGCACTAACACAGCATTATTGTTCATAGAAGCTCTAAACTAAAAGTGCTGTGCATTGAAACTCTAATATATCTTTCTGTGCATAGATCTTCTAACACATTAAAAACTGTCTTTCTGCATTGCAAATAACATTTAATTTCATAAGTCAGAAACATCATTTATGTGGGCAAGTTTTACCCTTAACATTGGATAAAGCAACTTTCTCTCTATGAGAAAGAAACTTTGGAGCATATGTGGGCTTGCTTTCTCTTCTTTTGCTCAGAAGCACTAACACAGCATTAGTGTTCACAGAAGGTCTAAACTAACAGTGCTGTGCATTGAAGCTCTAACATAACTTTCTGGCCATAGAACTTCTAACACATTAAAAACTGTCTTTCTGCATTGCAAACGTTTCATGTCATAAATCAGAAATATAATTAATGCGTGAAATCTTTATACTTAACATTGCATAAAGCAACTTCCTCTCACTGAGAAAGAAGCTGTGTGGGCTTGCTTTCTTTTCATTTGCTCAGAAGCACTAACACCCCAGCAAGCAATAGCCGAGTGCTGTATGTACTGGGCTACTTTTGTAGTTACAGCAGCTTTCACTGTGTTGTTATGAAGTCAGTTGTGCCAGACAATTTTATAGACGTCTTTTAAACGCAAAATTGTAGTTTTAGTTTTCATTAGAGCTGTCATCGTTAACGCGTTAAAAAACGTGTTAAAATAATTTAAGGCAATTAACGCAAAATTACTGAAGCACAATTTCTATTCTAACCCTTTAACCCAATTTTGCTTCTCTGCTTGCGATTAGATCATTTTAAGCAGCTAAACTCCGGGAAAGTTTTCAGTCCAATGATCCAATAAGTGAATGCATTCAAACAATCCGTCCAAAACAGCGCTAATATAAAGGAAACCAGGCTGATTACATCAGAGATTGCAGAGAGAACAGAGAATCGCTTTGCGTTTTCAGTGAATTATTAATTCCAGTGT
>NW_015634480.1:3701-5128 GCF_001515625.1 Sinocyclocheilus rhinocerous
AGAAAAGAGACGCGTGCTGCGTTTTCAGTGAATTATTCATTCCAGTGTGTTTCGCTTTTAAACACGAGCTCTGTCATATTCTGTGATTGTCTCTGAAGAGAGCGAGCACTCAAATGTCACACGCTTGTGTGAAGTACAGACTGAACGGATTGTCATCACATCCCACCGCTGTATGGCCAGATGAGATGCAAACTACAGTTTCTCGACTGGATAACCAGTCTCGCTAGTAAAGTTTTGATGGATGAAGACTGCAATCAAGGTAAAGACGATTGCGGTGGTGTACAGGAGTCGTACAGTACAGTAAGCACGCGTGAGTCCGTTATAATAATGCATGTATGAGCGCTCTTGACGCACTGATCACACATTATGCACAGGCACACACATTTACGTACATTCACGTTGTTTCCACACAAATTCATGATAATGTTTTGATTTGTCATGTTTATGTTGCTGTGTTTAGTTATACGGAAATGGATCCGTGTACTGTACAGGTGCATCTCAATAAATTAGAATGTCGTGGAAAAGTTCATTTATTTCAGTAATTCAACTCAAATTGTGAAACTCGTGTATTAAATAAATTCAATGCACACAGACTGAAGTAGTTTAAGTCTTTGGTTCTTTTAATTGTGATGATTTTGGCTCACATTTAACAAAAACCCACCAAAAGAACCAAAGACTTAAACTACTTCAGTCTGTGTGCGTTGAATTTATTTAATACACGAGTTTCACAATTTGAGTTGAATTACTGAAATACATGAACTTTTCCACGACATTCTAATTTATTGAGATGCACCTGTAGTAGACATATGCAGTCAGCAGGCAGTTGGTTTATTTTTTATTTTTTGGCATCTCCATGTGGTCCTGTTCGGTATCGCAACTTGGCTTCTCTAAAATGTAAAAAAGCTCTTTGGTGTTGCACTGTACATACTATAAAATTATATCCTTTGGTACTTTGGTGTCCTTTTGGAGTTTCTAAGTGTCCTTTTTTGGAAAGTCATCTAAATTTATCTTGAAAAAAGCTTTCAGAAAATACAGATTTTTTCAGATAAAAATTTTTAATCGATTGACAGCCCTAGTTTTCATAGAAGCTCTAAAATAACAGTGCTGTGCATTGAAACTCTAACATAACTTTCTGTGCATAGAACTTCTAAAACATGAAAAACTGTCTTTCTGCATTGCAAATAACATTTCATTTCATAAGTCAGAAACATCATTCATGTGGGAAAACTTTATTCTTAACATTGCATAAAGCAACCTTCTCTCACTGAGAAAGAAGCTTTGGAGCATATGAGCAAATAACATTTCATTTCATAAGTCAGAAAAATCTTTCATGTGGGAAAGCTTTACTCTTAACATTGCATAAAGCAACTTTCTCTCACTGAGAAAGAAGCTTTGCAGCAAATCTGGGCTTGCTTTCTCCACATTTG
>NW_015634480.1:5139-8232 GCF_001515625.1 Sinocyclocheilus rhinocerous
GTGGGAAAGCTTTACTCTTAACATTGCATAAAGCAACTTTCTCTCACTGAGAAAGAATCTTTGGAGCATATGTGGGGTTGCTTTCTCTTCATTTGCTCAGAAGCACTAACACAGCATTATTGTTCATAGAAGTTCTAAATTAATAGTGATGTGCATTGAAACTCTGACACAACTTTCTGTGCATAGAACTTCTAAAACATGAAGAACTGCCTTTCTGCATTGCAAATAACTTTTCATTTCATAAGTCAGAAACATCTTTCATTTGGCCAAGTGTGGTGAGGGGGGTTTAGCAGAGGTGGTTTAGCAGAGTCTGCAGCAGGAGAGAGCAGCAGGATACGAGCGGTGAGTAAGTAGGTCAAGTGCAAAATGACATTCACCTGCTTTTCTTTACAGGGATTGGCGTGGGGAGACCGTAAAGGGCCGCTGCGAAACGGGAAGTGTCAGAGGGAGACAGACTGAGGACTGGTGGCTGAATGACTGTGTTGCTGGACAAAGAATCGCCAAAGTGCTGTGGATTTACGTTTCACTAACAAGGACCACACCAAAACCATACAGATAATACTTTATTATGATGAAGACAGGATGAAAGGAAATAGGAAGCGAAAGGGTGTAATGATTCTCTGAACTGGGTGATCAGGGAGTCTTGTCGAGGGACACTCAGAGTGGGGGCTTCGTCTCTGTAGATAATATGTTATTAGAAGACCCCCCTGGATGCAGCCTGTGGAAAGAGGTATAAGAGATATAAGGAGAGGAGGGGGGAGGAAGGGGAGGAAGTGGGATGAATGGATGAGTTAGAGGAGGAAGGGTGGGTGGGAATGAGAAACTGAGAGAAACGGTTCAGAGAAGGTCAGTTTTGCATAAACGAGCTGATTGCTTGAAGCGTGGCCTTGCTCCCGAACTTTAGTTAACTCATTAACTCCATTTCATTAACAAGGACCAAGCCACAACCATACAGATAATACTTTATTATGATGAAGACAGGATGAAAGGAAATAGGAAGGGAAAGGGTGTAATGATTCTCTGATGATGAGGGAGTCTTGTCGAGGGAGACTCAGAGTGGGGGCTTCGTCTCTGTAGATAATATGTTGGATTATTAGAAGACCCCCAAAGATTTGAGCGAGCTAATGTGGGCCTGAGTTTAAAGGGGATCATTAAGATTATTACGGATATAGAGACGGTATGCTTCGGACGACAAGCGACCCATAACTCTTATGTTTCGTCCGAGATGCCTGTGCTGGCGGACGTAGTGGCTGCTCTGAATGTATGGAGTAGTGTTTAGGAGATATGCCAGAGGCGCTGAGAACCTTTTGAAAGTGCTTGTTAAACCAGAATCTTGTGGCCATTTTTCCATTCTCTTTAAGAAAGAGAGGATCTTGAGGAGAATAATTATTGGCATATCTGGAAAGAACATACTCCGAAAGTGGCTCGTAAGGGCTGAGAAAGGAGTTGAGGCGAAATATGTAAATAGGAAATGACACTCCAAATTGATCGGTTTTGCTTTTCTTCAGAGTATATATGAGAGAATCTGGAGTATGAGCGACATCTCGTCGGAGAGGCTGGGATGGATGACTAGATTGAAAGCAGAAGTCGAAGGGGCAAATTCTGAGCACCTCAGGAAGCTGAAGAATGCGAGAAGAAACATGCATTCTACTGTTTGGTCCATCGAGGGGGTCATGTAGCCTGAGCGTAATATGTTGATACATTGGCTCAGAAGATCAGAAGTTAATGGCAAGCTAAGGTGGCTGATTCTTGTTTCCGTAGACCTTTAATAAGCATAGAAACATGGGAATGGGAAATTTAGTGGCATTGCTCACCAGTTGCAAGTTTATGAATTAAGTTGATTCCGGATAAGAAAGTCTGAATAGTGGAGACTCAGATTTTTAGATTAGAATGGGCATGTGTTACAAAGTTGCAGATGGACCAAGTATCCATTAGAGGAAACGGAAGTTGGTAGTAGGAGTGGTAAGCCTTAAAACAGTTCCTGCCGGTTAGGTAAGCTGAGAGGGTACTATGGGCGAGACTATTGAGCATAGCCTCTCGTGAAGCATGTGAGAGGTCTTCCAGATGTGGATTTAGTTGAAGATGGTAGCAGAAAATGGTGGAACTGGCCTGGGATGGATGTCTGACTCTGGAGCCAAGATCCTGAACTTCTGAAAAGAAAGACGAGACAAAGAATCGGCTATGCTGTGTAGGGTATCAGAGTGAATCAGACAATTTCAGATTTGATCAGATTGGTGTTGAACAACCCAAAGAGCCAAATTCCATGAAGAGGCCCAGGATAACAAGACAACGTCATAAATCTGTCCAGATCCTAGTGCCAGCTAGTCTGAAGCAAGCCTAACCGCAACTCCACAGTATGGACAGCTTGCAACATTAACACAAAAGAACACATTGATAATCCCAACTCAGGAAGGATTTTGTCAAATGTGGGGCAAGTAACCAAAATTAATGGTCAAAGAGATGCACAGCTGACCATCACATGTAAATCCATGATAGAAATCATGAGCTGCATACTTCCACGGACTGGTTTCCCCCACCCAGGACAAAGACCAGGCTCCTTCTAGACCTTTTGACCTTTTTGTTCCTCACAAAGCACACCCTCACGTTCACAGAACGACAGAGAGACTGGGTTTTACATATGTAGATGCATCTAAAATCATCTTAAAATTATTTATAAACGAATATCTGTCTATTGCATAACTTCATAGCATGTATTTAACCCACACATTTGTCTATAATGTTCTAATCACTCATTGTGTATACTTCAACCAGACCACAACTCCGCAATTTCAGCCAATGCCCAAGACTTCACTACGAATGACCACTGAACTTCCAGCCAATCAGCAACCTTGGGAAACCCCTTTCTGCAATGACAACAACAAAGGGGAATCCCTTAACACAAAGGCTACGCAAGTACAAGCTCCAAATTCTAGCTGAACTGGTGCATTTAATATAAAGTGTATAGCCTCATTGAGAGACTCAATGCGAGGGTTAATTCGATGATTGATGGTTGTTCAGGTCTATGCAATTGCATATTAGGGCTGTCAAATTTTTTTTCGAATTTCGAATATTCATCGAATTAAAAAAAAAATC
>NW_015634480.1:8407-8718 GCF_001515625.1 Sinocyclocheilus rhinocerous
ATCTTGTTACTGTGCTAATAAATAGTGTTTTCACTATATTTTGGATATTAATATCCATGTAGAGTTGATGTTGTACGGCTCGTTCAGTGAATCGCTGGCCGACTCAGCGATCAGCCGTAAAACAGTGATTCTGTCCAAATTCCCTATAAAATCAGTTTTGCCGCAACGTTGTGTCTCCGAGTCCGACCTCGAGTGCCCGTCTAAAACTTCAACCAGACCACAACTCCGCAATTTCAGCCAATGCCCAAGACTTCACTACGAATGACCACTGAACTTCCAGCCAATCAGCAACCTTGGGAAACCCCTTTCTG
>NW_015634480.1:8769-10239 GCF_001515625.1 Sinocyclocheilus rhinocerous
CCTATAAAAAAAAAAGTGAGCATAAACCAAGTTATTTAATCTTTTCTATTGCTGCAGTCCAGACGTGTGTGTGTGTGACGTAAGCAGCGTGCGGCCGTTTGAATGAATGAATGAATGAATGCAGAGAAAACTGTAACTCGAGTCCGCCTCTCCATTGTTAAACTGCAGAAAGTGAACTTAAAGTTAAGATCTGAGATCATACGATAAGGTCGAAATTGAGCTTGTTCCTCTTTTTCTGTAATGCCTTGTTTATAGCTGAATTGATGTCATTGCGTGTCCCAGTGTCATTCAATAGCTATACCCCTGACCAGGCAATCTCAGTCACCATTAGCTGAACAGAGCGAAACTGCAGTAATTCAAAGGGAAATAAATGAGAGTCATCAATCAGTTTTGTTTACTGTGTGGAGACGTGCTGAAATCGCGTTTGGTCTTGTACTGTATTGTGTACCTTGTCAGTGTCCTGCGCTTTGCTTGGCCATTTGTTGTGATAAACAGGAAAGTGTGTTCAAGCGCCAGCAAAACAAAGTGTTAAGATATACTCTTTGAGAGAAGCAGCCGATATTTCATGTTACATGCTTAACTGTACTCGCAATGCAAAAATTCACGTGCTAGTCCACTAGAGTTTGTTTTGATTGCCATAGTTACGATGGTGACACAGAAGTCTTAACCTACTTCTGGAACAACTCTGAACTGCGCATGCGCAGCACATTGACGCCATATTGTAAACAAACTCCATGGTGTTGCTAAGCTAATTAAATTGTTGTGTTTACATTGAAGTCTATGCTAAAGCCATTAGCCTCAAAGGTTAGCAGTTAGCATTAACATCCAGTGGTTGATTACAGTGTGTGCTTGGGCAAAGCTAAAGTGATTTAATCCTTTAAACATCTCAACTAATACACCTGTTGGTTTCTTTTTCTTTATTATTTCTCCCTTTCCTCACTTCTTACCACTTGTTTGCATTTTACTAGAAAGGGAAATACTGGTTCACAATTATTAATTGTGTCAAATTCAAATTTAATTAGAACATTAAATTTATTTGGAATCATTCAAATTTACCCCTCAGATCATTTCATATGATAATTATTTCTAGTACTCCCTCTCATGCCTAATCATTTTAGGTACGAATAAGCCTTGAACTTTGGAAGTTTAAGTAAACGTATTCTACCTAATTGATCTATTACCCCTATCAATAGATTCTATTCTATTCAAACTTATACTTATTATTTTATTGCGTTTTACCCCCCTTTCTTCCTGTTTTGTTTATACACTTAGCCACTATTTTTATTTATTGATTTCCCCCTTTATTTAATTTCATTTTGCTTATTTTGCCCGTTTATTACTTTTAATTTTACCTTGTCTTACCATTTTCTTTCCTCTGTGTATCCTAGCTCGGGAATGACACACCTGAGCCCTTAATAGGACACAGTTGTTATCCCTCACTACGAGTTCAAATAAATTAGAAAGACAACT
>NW_015634480.1:11746-12763 GCF_001515625.1 Sinocyclocheilus rhinocerous
AGAGAGACAACTTTCTTTCACTTGAATTTTATTTGTGTTTGCTTTAGTTGTGCAGCAACTATGACCAATATTCTACTTGTAGTTGGGCATAACAGCAACAGAGCCTGCTAGTGGACCCGATCCACTCAATTTACTGTCTCCTTCCCTTCTGTCCTGCTTTCTTTCCTCTTCACTCTTCACATTTGTAGGGACCTGTAAGAACCATCAATCAATTCTAAGTGAATGAAATACACAGTCTTGTCAAAAAAGACGAATCATCCTTATGGATTTGATTGTAATCAAACCCTCCTTCGTTCTTCCTAACCTCCCTACATTTGAAAACGCAATCCAAATTTTAGCATCTCATCCAATGCTGAGATCAATTTAATAGAGATAAGTGTTGAACAACTGTCAGTATTAGCATTATTATTGTATTCTTTTGTTTCAAACAGAGATGTAATAATATTGTTTACGTTCTTAATAACAACATTTAATTGGAAAAAATAATTTTCTTCATTTGAAAAACTGAATTCTTGCTTATCATTGAATTTGTTTTTCACCTCTTTCTCTATTTTCCCTCTTGCTCATTAGAGTGACGAAGTCATCACATCCCTAATCTACCTAGACACCCTGAGACCAACACAGTCATCACCACACTTCACTAGTGGTTCACAATCACTGACACCGCACTTAGTTGTCTCACCACACATAGGCTTCTACTCCACACAGATCTGTGTCAGTCTCTTTGTCAAAAAAGACGAATCATCCTTATGGATTTGATTGTAATCAAACCCTCCTTCGTTCTTCCTAACCTCCCTACATTTGAAAACGCAATCCAAATTTTAGCATCTCATCCAACGCTGAGATCAATTTAATAGTTTTGAACAACTGTCGCCTTCCCTGCTCCCTGGTAAGCGGGCCAACTGTAAGGTGTACGGTGTCAATCCTGTCAGACTAAGAAAAGAGATATCAAAATTATTATTGCATTCTTTTGTCTAAAACAGAGATTTAATAATATTGTTTACCTTCTTGATAACA
>NW_015634480.1:12863-13623 GCF_001515625.1 Sinocyclocheilus rhinocerous
GTGTTGAACAACTGTCGCCTTCGCAGCCTCCCTGGTGAGCGGCCCAACTGTAAGGTGTACGGTGTCAATCCTGTCAGACTAAGAAAAGAGATATCAACATTATTATTGCATTCTTTTGTCTAAAACAGAGATGTAATAATATTGTTTACGTTCTTAATAACAACATTTAATTGGAAAAAATAATTTTCTTCATTTGAAAAACTGAATTCTTGCTTATCATTGAATTTGTTTTTCACCTCTTTCTCTATTTTCCCTCTTGCTCATTAGAGTGACGAAGTCATCACATCCCTAATCTACCTAGACACCCTGAGACCAACACAGTCATCACCACACTTCACTAGTGGTTCACAATCACTGACACAACACTTAGTTGTCCCACCACACATAGGTTTCTACTCCACACAGATCTGAGTCAGTCTCTCTTCTCCTCAGCATGCCAACATGCGCAGACTGCAGACCCATTGCCCATTGGGAAGATGTGAACACTTGGCTGAGAGGCATGACAGACAGCCTCACCCCCAAGACATTTGAACTGTTATTATTTTTCCAAATCCTAATTATTATTAGAGTGGGAATATTCGCATCATGTGACTGATAAGATAACATGTTGATTTATGTATTGGGAGGAGAAACATAGCAACACCCTGAGCTAAGACAATGTCTAATTGGTCAAGACACCATTTGGGATGTGTACAACAGCCATGTTTAAATACTCAAGACACCATCAAATTATGCTTTTTCTTGCCTTTTTGCCACCACA
>NW_015634480.1:23231-27243 GCF_001515625.1 Sinocyclocheilus rhinocerous
GATAAGATAACATGTTGATTTATGTATTGGGAGGAGAAACATAGCAACACCCTGAGCTAAGACAATGTCTAATTGGTCAAGACACCATTTGGGATGTGTACAACAGCCATGTTTAAATACACCATCAAATGATCCTTTTTCTTGCCTTTTTGCCACCGCGTTTTGACCCTGCTTTTCAATGCTCTTTTAGCGTGCTCTGACTTACACGCCAGCTGCTCCTCTAAAACCATGAGGAGAAATGCCATCTAGTCATGTCACTCTTCTTGCTGGCTTCTACTTTAATTTCTTTTCTTTTCCGTTGAGAGTTTTATGTTCCGAGTTAAGTTTTGCCGCAGCGCTGTGTCTCCGAGTCCGACCTCGAGTGCCCGTCTAAAACTTTAACCAGCCCACAACTCCGCAACTTCAGCCAATGCCCAAGACTTCACTACGAATGTCCACTGAACTTCCAGCCAATCAGCAACCTTGGGAAACCCCTTTCTGCAAGGACAACAACAAAAGGGAATCCCTTAACACAAAGGCAATGCAAGTACAACCTCCAGATTCTAAACATCTAAACAGTGATTCTGTCCAAATTCCCTATAAAATCTTAAATTATTCCCTTTGAGCTAAATTGACCTGTTTCCCTTACAGCTATTATGGTAGCCCGGAATGTGATGGCTCGGATTAGAAACTGGTCTTGAGCAGATATTACTGTCAGTCTGAGAACGAATTGCATGATGGCTGGGGAACGAGATCTGCCTTTATTTAAGATTTCATCTACTTCTGAGTTGTCCGAGTGGATAAGTATGGTATGTTTGGACCATTCGTGCCCCCAAAGGATGGCTGCTATAATGACTGGATACATTTCATAAAGAGCGGATGAGGGCGAGTCTGTTTGCAGAACGAGGTGGCTAAACTCAGGTGGCCATTCGGAAGCGAACCAACGGCCACTGTAATATCCGCCGAAGCCGGTGGAAGGTGCTGCATCTGTATACAGCTGAATGTCTTCTGGCTGTGTGACGTAGTCGTTATAAAAGAAGGATATACCATTCCATGAAGACAGAAATTGCTGCAGAGGCACATTTCCATTTTACAGCCGTCGTCCAGAGTGACTTTGTCATGAAGGGAGGGAATTGTTGCTACATTTGATAGTAGGTGGGAAAGAAAAGATTTCCCTTGGGGAATTATTCTGATGGCGTAGTTAAGGTGGCCGAGGAGGGCTAATAGCTGCTGCTTTGTGCACCTATCTGCTAGAAGATAATTTGATAGGAGCAGTGAAATACGTTGTACTTTCTCAGAAGGCAGAGATGCTTGGAAAAAGATGGAGTCTAGGGTGATGCCTAAAAACTCGATGGAAGTGCATAGCCCTAGAGTTTTCTCTCTTTTTAAAATTTTTTATATGAATATCTTTTATTGTGTTTACCACAATCATTGCACCTGAATAGAATAGTGCGAGCAGTACATTCTTTTTTTTTTTTTTTTATAACTTTCAACACAATACAAAACAGTAACATACACACACTGCCTGATATGCAACAAAAGAGAATACAAAAACAAAATTATACATAAGATGACAAGCAGAGCATTGTATCACAGATCAAAATTAACAATAAAAACTGGGGAGAATACATGAATCGTCTATACACCTCTAGGAATACTATGTCAAACCAAGCCACAAAATGTCACAGGTAGAAACATTTATGCAGTTAAGGTATGGTGTCCATATACGATTAAAAGCATCTGTTGTAGAATGATTAATACAGCTCAAGAGTTCCAGAGGAATAATTTCCCTAATGATTGAATGCCAGCCTTTGATGGAGAGAGGCTTATCACTGATCCATGACATCAGTAGATTCTTCCTGGCAGCAAAAGTTAACAGACTAAAAAGTCGTCTTTCAAATTTATTAGAGATAAGCCTACAGGGAAAACCCAGAAGAAGTGACAAAGGATCCAGCTCCAGATCCAAACCAAAGATGTTATTTAATTGAGCCACAACTCTGGACCAATAAGCCTGAATCATGTGACAGTTCCATATGCAATGAATATAATCTCCTATATTAGACTTACACTTAGGGCAGAGCGGTGAATGAGTTGCATTGTATTTATGTCTTAAGTGTGGCGTTATATGTATTCTATGCAAAATTCTAAGATGAATGGCTCTTGCCCTATTACAAACTGAGAGCCTGTCAGCTTGGAGCCAGACTGTCTCCCATTCCTCTTCTGGAATAACCACCCCCAGCTCTCTTTCCCAAGTTAGTCTTAGATATGAAGTGCTAACTGCACCGTAGAAGCATAGAGCTTTATAGAAAAAGAAAATCAACTTGTATGGAGGAGGGTTCAAAAGGATTTCCTCAATAACTGAAAAATAGTATTTAGAGTTAAGTGTAGTATTTTTGAATATGTAATCTCTAATTTGCAAAAATCTAAAGAAATGCTGTCTAGGTAGATTATATCTTGAAACTAAGTCATCGAAAGACACTAGAGATCCTTTCTCAAACAAGTCACCCATCCTACATATACCAAGAACCGGCCATAAATTAAAACCTGAGTCTATAGTACTTGGCAAGAACTCTGGATTGTTCAAAATTGGCAGAAGAGGGGATGTTATGTCGCGCCTACCTTCCAGCCTTCGAATAGCACGCCATGCCTTGAGAGTATTACGTACTAAAGGATTATTACACAGAGTTCTGCTTAGCTTTGAGTTATGAACAAATAATAGGTTTTGTAAGGGGCAGCTGGACTGTGAGGATTCGAGATCAAGCCACACTGATTTAGGGTCTTCAATAAGCCATTCATTAATAAATCGAAGTTGGCAAGCCAATTGATATAATCTAATATTTGGTAGGTCCAAGTCGCCCTTTGCACTAGAGAGCTGAAGTTTCGATAATTTCAATCTGGGCTTCCTTTTGCTCCAGATAAATTAATTTAGCCACCCATTTAACTATTTTATAGCCTTATTGGACAGTAAAACAGGAATCATTTGCATTGGATACAGTAAACGGGGCAGGACATTCATTTTTATCAGAGCCGAGTTTTCTCTTTTGAAAGGGGAACGCCCAGTTCGGAAAATACTTTAACGAGAGTAGACAGTCCTGAGTGTAGAGGTGTGGATGGAGGTGTAATGATGAGGAAGTCATCAAGAAGGTGAAGGACATAGGGAAGTTTGTGGTTATTAATGTGAATCCAACATAAGGCCTCCCGAGAGGGAGTCGGAAGATCTTGGGGCTGCTTTTGCAGCCAAAAGTGAGGCATACTGCAAAATAATAAGCTCCTTTCCAGAATATTCAGAAGAAACACCAGAATTCTGGATGGATGGGCATAACTTTGAAAGCACTGGTGATATCCACTTTTGAGAGCCATGCTCCGTGGCCTGCCTTGCGGATGAGAGTGATTGCTTGGTCAATGGATGCGTATTTCATGGAGAAGTCTGGGGCTGGGATGATGCTATTAATGCTAAGAATGGGTGTGCCATGGGGGGAAGAAAGGTCAATGATTAATCTCTTTTTCCCAGAGTATTTTCTGGTGGCGATGCCGATGGGACTGATTCTAAATGGAGAAAATGGAGGTTCTTTGAATGGGCCTATCATAAATCCTTCTGGGACTTCTTTTGCTATTAATGTGTCGACAGTGTCTGGCTCGAAGAGAGTGGACTGAAGGTTGTGGGAACAAGGGCGTGTCTACGTGGTGGCCAGGGGTGGCACCGGCCCCCCTTAGAAAGTCGTTACTATGTAGCAGCTTTGAAAGTCAATGGGTGATTTTTTTCTTGTCTAAAACGTGACTTTCTTTTTTTTTTCACAGTTTATCAGTAATCACTCTTGTAGGGCTACATGAAGTGATTGCTCAGCATTTTTTGAACACTGACCAGTTGCAAATGTGATATTTATTTACAACAATTCAATAATAAGAAGTTAATATTGTGGTATATATTAGACACATCCCCATAGGTTTTTAAAATTCTAAAATCTCTTTATTCCAAAGAATACTACAAGCTAGTCAGTGTATTCAGTAGGTGTAATGTATTGTAAGTTGCTTC
>NW_015634480.1:27253-29602 GCF_001515625.1 Sinocyclocheilus rhinocerous
TCAGCAGGTGTAATGTATTGTAAGTTGCTTCAGAGGTATTGCAAGTATTACGTACAACAATAAAAAATATGTGCATTGACATAAAAAAGGAAATTTATTTTGGTACTTAAGTACTTTTAAAAGCAAGTGCTTCTGTACTTTTACTTAAGTAAAAATCTGCCTTTACAACTTTTACTTGTAAATGAGTAATATTTGACCAGCAGTATCTGTACTTTCACTCAAGTAATGGAGTTGAGTACTTTGTCCGCCTCTGCATATTTGTGAGTAGCAATCATGCACTTTTTATTAGCACACTGACATGTATTGAACTTCCAGTGGGATGTGCAGTCTAACATGCTTATCTAATATATTCTATAAATACATTATTAACCAAATGGAATTATAATAACTTTAAAAAATAATTAATTAAGAAATGTGGGTGCTGTGTGACCGCAGAGCAAACTAAAACTTTGTGGACCACGTCAAGGACATGAGTCATTCATGAGCATAAATACACTTAATCCCAGAAAAGTATCTTTTATTTAGAGACATCACAGCATCATGTCCAGACGATCATTCTGTTTCACCCACAGATCACATGCTTGCTGACACATTTTGAAAATGTTTGACACTGGGGGAAAGCCTTAAAGTTTGAGCTTCAGTGCTCTTCCAGTGTGCGGCACAAGGCTTGAGTTTCTAATTAAAAGAGGATGTGATGTAATTGCAGGAAATGTTAACCAGGATTAAGTGTATGATTTATGCAAAGGCAATAAGACATTTTATGATTCTCATGCCATAAAAATCACACAAAGTATCTTCAACTGAAGAGGGACCGAAGCTCTTTTTGATTCCAGGTCTGTATGCAGTGCTGTTTAAACTGTGCCATAGAAAACCAAATGTATTGCTGCATCTAAAACAAATGTCAACTACTTTTTTATTTTATTTTAATGTCAACAGATGGTTGTTATCTTGGTAAGAATGTTTATGTTTTATCATTTTATTAATGCACAGAAAGACGATGATATTTGATCAAAACAACACTACAGAAAGAGTGTTGAACTTACATAATTTATTCATGTACTTCAGTTCCCCATGAATCAATTAAGTTACACAAACATTTGATCACATAACTGCAACATCATGGAATAGAAAGTTATTTTTTAAGTGACCCAATTAAGCAACAGAGTGATTTTATATGGTTCCCTAACAGGAATCATTTATTCAATTTCATAGATTTTTTTGTGTCACATTACTAAATTAAAGGTAGCTAATAAGCTAGCCACAGAAAATTAGCATGAAAAACTGAATGTCAGCGAATGTTGTTTTAAAATATTTTAAATGAGAATAAAAAAACAAAGAAACTGACAAGACATTTCTTCCCCGAGATTTCTTACTCTACAATTTTTCCAAGTGCCATTCACAGAATTATTACATTAATTAAGTAATCCTACTTTGTCACCATGACAATATTGACATTTGAGAATATAAAAATAGAAAAACAGATGAGAGGTTTATGATAGATGCTAGAATTGTGAATTGAAAACTAAAAATTACTTTGGCTCCAGTACAGCTGAACACAGAAAAGCAGGTTATTTTTACTTTGTAATTTACTTGGTTTCCATTTAAATATGAATTGCATTTGAAGAACACGTACAACATCAGCTAGTCTATTACTCCTGTAGTGCATACTAAGATGGATTCAGTACAGTACACATTACAAATGTAACATAAGTCAATCAACCATGATTAAAATATGTTCACTCTCCTGAAGTAGAAAAATACAATTATTAACTTTGAAACCTTCACATAATGTTTTCAACCCATGAGACTGGGTTGAATGTTTTAATGCACCCAAGTCACTGTGTGAATAATGCGAAGGTATTTTCTTTGTGCTTGTTTTTCTGAGCACTTATGACATTTACTTCCGAAAGCTTCACAGGAGATTGGAGGCACAGCGAGGAGGCCAAGCAAACACAGAAAGGCTCTTTATTTGCTTTAAACTCCTCCATGCGTTTGCATTAAATAGGTCAAAATCATCCATTTTTCATGGAACCCTGTAAAGAAGAAAGATCCTTCAAACAGCTGTAACGTTTGCTCACTCAACAAGGAGCATTTTGAAAGGTTTGAATAAGTAATGCTGTTTTAACATATATTAATTTTAATTCAGCTTCAACTGCCAAATTAATGCACATTCTAATGATTGATTCCTTTTCATCATGGGTTCAGCAGGTAGGGAGAGACCTTTTTGCTGCCAACAGGATGTCTAGGAAGCCAAATTGTATGGACTAGCCCGATTTTCAAGCTCAGGGATATTTTACATAAGCAACTTGGGCTCCACCCTTCCCTTGTGAAAAAAAAAAAAGTGTTCCT
>NW_015634480.1:29850-53775 GCF_001515625.1 Sinocyclocheilus rhinocerous
TACACACACACACACACACACACACACACACACAACTTGTGTAATTATTGCTTTTTAGTATATAAAATAACAGCAAATGGACAAAAACAGCAACTGGATTGCAGCACTGAAGTACATACTAGTTCATAATAATGCAGCTGATGGCATATGGTCTGAGCTCATCACAGAGATCATAAATCCTCTGTGGAAAAAAAACTACGTATTTTTATCTGTTACAATTTCCAAGCACTCTCTCATCTCGTGTCGGTTACTAAGCGAAGGAGTGGTTAATTAGCTAATTAGCACTGATGCATCTAACTCTACCTCGTATAACTCTCGTTTTCACTTTACCTTGATTTATTTTCCTCCATCTGCACTTGCTGTCTGAAACAATGCCTTTAAGCAAGTATAATAATAATAATAATAAATAGCTACTTCTGAATGGCCATCAATGAAGAAAGATTCTTTTTGACAGTAAAATGGTGCAGTTAGTTAGGGCCTCTACCAGTAGGGGATAACTAGCCACTTCACTAACCACTTCACCACTCTCATAGGCCGAATTTACAGTGCATGGTTCAAGTGACCCAATTCCAATTTTTTCCTCCCAAGTGGCACAGATCGGATATGGCCCATGAACGTGTAAGCAGGAAAAAAGCACATGGATTCCGATATTCTCAGATCGGTTTCAAGCCTCATTCATATGTGGAAATAAATCTGATATGAATCGGATACGTGCATTTGGCCTGCCGTGTAAACGGACAGATCGGATATTCGCCTGTTAATGCGAAGTATCGGATATGGGTCACTTTTACAAGATGGCGTAAGCGGGTCATCAAAAAATTGGATATAGTCAAAAAACTCTGATTTGGGCATCCGGATCTGCAGTGTAAATGCAGCCATATAGAAATCAAATAGATCATGAATTCTCAGTGCCAAGGTTAGCGAAAAGACCTTCACATTTGTCCTGCAAGCAACAGATCAAAACCTAAACTAGTACCACCAAGCCATCATAAATAACGGAACTTCACTTTACTGAGCTCATGAAACACATCTAAAATCCTGTGCCCACCTTGCTAAATCATTAGATTGCTGTTAGAGCTTTGTCCCTGAGCTTTTAGAGTGTACTCCTGCCATTAACTGTAACACGCTATGACAGAGCAATAAGTACCATTTCTTTTTTTTTTTCTAAACACAACACTAGAATCTACAAAAGTTACCTAATACGCTCATTTAAACTATCCTGAAGCTGTCCTCAGCTGTTTTTACTACATTAAAACAGAAAAAACAGAGGTAGTTTTAAGGTACTTTTAAATCACTGAGGTAAGTCTGGAGCCATGGGGTGGGGTGGACAGTCTGGAGACAATATTTACAGGACCCTTGTCCTCGTGTGAGATTTGTGACTTGAGACTCGCTATCAAAACACTTCAGAATGAATCACATTCCAGCACAGAGTCATTTTTCCTTCCTCCAATCTCGTACATTCTGCCGCTGGGACATACTTCACATTCTGCACTGTCTTTTTCCCGACTGCTACTCTGAGATGGGTTTGGGGAAGGGAGTATTGGTACCTGAGAGTCCTATTAGCCAGACTCCCAAGGGTGCCGTCAGTCTCCCCAAGGACTGTGAATAACATGAGGCATGTTTTATAATAACAATTTCCACACTGCCAAACACTCAATATCTGCACAGCTGTTTTTGGTAAAACACACAAGTGCTTATAACATCGTATTCATGATTTGCACTCTGGATTCTTATCTAACGTTTTAACAGACACAAGGACTTTTTACATTTCTTGCACTGCTTAGCATTTCAGTTTGTATGCCATGGTCTAATAATACAAAGTATATTATGTCTGATAGCAAATTGCATAAAAATGTAATTATATAAAAAATTATCAAATTTAATAATATAACATAACATAAAATTCATTTTTTGTTTCATTTCATGTTTCCAGGTCAAAAGCAAATAGATAAACATCTGTTTAATACGATCAACAAGCAACCAATGCTGTATTATTTAGTTTTTTATTATTTATTTAATTGAACGACATACTATCTATACAAACTTTTTATATAAATCAAAATACAAAATCTCATTAAGTTTGGACAAAATGCCCCAGCAAATCAGCTGGTTAGAATCAGAACTAGCGTTGTTTGGTTTGTGAAAAACAGGCCAAGACCAATACTGGTTTTAATTATCTGCATCGGCCAATTCGTTGTTCTTTTTGGCTAATAAGTGATGGAAACAAGACTTTTTTTTTTGTTTGTTTGACAGGACTGGAGTACAAATGCTCAGAAGCTCCCATTATCCATCTTCATTAGTTTGCTGTTTTTGTTTAACAATTCTAACATATTATTGGACAGAAAAGTTGAACAAAGTAAGCTGTGTTTGAAAAAGTATTATAGTATTTACCTTTCAGTCATAAAAAAGAGAAACACTAATACTTTCTCATATGCCGTTGACATTCAGCAAATACGCATTTATATATTTTACTCAAGTCAAAAAAATTGACCATTTCAGTCGACTGGTAAACTGAATCTGCCTGAATTTGAACAGCTTATTTGTACACTGAATCATCTGTAAAGTGATCAAAGGAAACTTTAGAACATAGATTGTGCTGAAGGAAGTGAAGATTAGCCTACAATCAACTGAAATCCAACCCTTGTTCAGACAACTGATCAATTCCATTTTCTAATATACATGTACTTGATCAAACGGACTGTTTGTAAAATTTCACAAGTATTGTGTGCCATGTAGCTTGCAGTGCATTCTCTACAGTGGCTTTTAGCTTATCTTTCAGATTTTTTTTTTCTATAGAGTAGCTAGTCACTTTCTAGCTTTTTTGAGAAGCTTGACCAACACTGTTTGCACAACTTCATGGTAAATATGGATGGTACTTATGGGAGACCATGAAAGGAAGCAGTTCTGCAGTTTAGATGGCTTTACTGTGCTGTGAAACCTGACCAAATCTAACTTCATTGATTTCACTAATGAAAAAGTGTATAGCTGGTTGAAGGCAAAACAATCCTGACTGATTTAAACTCACAAATGTGTGTGTGCCTGCGTGTGCATGACTTGCAGAGGGAATTTTGGAGAGGAGGCAGGAATTATGTGAAAGTTGGGCATGCATGGAGGGAAGGGGAAAAAAAGAGGAAGTGTCTGTAAGACCAAGCGCATGAGGGAGAAAATTGATTGGATGAATAAATGAATAGCTTTTGTAAAGGTGCTGAATATGAGGCTGAACAGCGCAACCTAGCATATCCAGTGACACTCACAAAAAAATAAAATAGCCTGCCAAGGTCAATATGTTTGCTCCTAATTCTTGCCATATTGTAAGTGCCCATAGTATTGAAATCACAGTGCGCACACACCCCAGAAACACACACACACACACACACTGGAATACAGTATTGTGATTAACTGCTTTTGCTATATTGAGGGATACTCTAAAGCGAAATGTTTTATTATCATTATGCATTTTTTTTGTTAATAATCATAGCATCTAGTTTGTCATATATCACAGATATCAGATATATCTGAAGATTTGCATATTATGTAACACAGTTGTACAGTTGTATCTAAAATGCCCTGCTCTAATCATATGTATCACTTTTTCAAAGAGACAGTTATGAGTCTAATAAGAAACATTTGATTTGCAAGCAACATCATACTGTAAAATAATTTAAAGTATCACTTACACTCAAATTTCTTTGGCTGAATTCAATTTAGTTGTTGACAGTGGTTCCAGATTTGAACAGGCCTCACAGAATTGTATCATATGGCATGAAATTACTTGTATACTTAACAATACATAATAATATTAAATTATGTGGCTAATGTGAAAGTTGGGCATGCATGGAGGGAAGGGGAAAAAAAGAGGAAGTGTCTGTAAGACCAAAATTGATTGGATGAATAAATGAATAGCTTTTGTAAAGGTGCTGAATATGAGGCTGAACAGCGCCACCTAGCATATCCAGTGACACTCACAAAAAAATAAAATAGCCTGCCAAGGTCAATATGTTTGCTCCTAATTCTTGCCATATTGTAAGTGCCCATAGTATTGAAATCACAGTGCGCACACACCCCAGAAACACACACACACACACACACTGGAATACAGTATTGTGATTAACTGCTTTTGCTATATTGAGGGATACTCTAAAGCGAAATGTTTTATTATCATTATGCATTTTTTTTGTTAATAATCATAGCATCTAGTTTGTCATATATCACAGATATCAGATACTGTATATCTGAAGATTTGCATATTATGTAACACAGTTGTACAGTTGTATCTAAAATGCCCTGCTCTAATCATATGTATCACTTTTTCAAAGAGACAGTTATGAGTCTAATAAGAAACATTTGATTTGCAAGCAACATCATACTGTAAAATAATTTAAAGTATCACTTACACTCAAATTTCTTTGGCTGAATTCAATTTAGTTGTTGACAGTGGTTCCAGATTTGAACAGGCCTCACAGAATTGTATCATATGGCATGAAATTACTTGTATACTTAACAATACATAATAATATTAAATTATGTGGCTACTTTTATAAGAATGTCATGGTGTTTTTGTCCTTTTTGCTACTTGACATACATTTTAGCTATTAACTGTCGTAAGAATAAAAGCAGGAAACAGAAAGAAATTACAGCATATGATCTTCACGTTTTCTCATCATATTCAAAAAAATGTAAAAAAAAAACAAAAAAAAAAAACAGAATTGGTCTTCCATGCATTCAGTTTTAGCAATGCTACATTAACACAAATGAAAACAGTCTCAACATAAGTGAATTAAGTTAACAGCCAGAGAAAAACGAATGCTTAAGCAATCAAGGGTCAAGAGCCCGACTAAAGCAAACACTAATCTCATTGATCTTTTTAAAGACAAAATGAAGAGAGACCTGCCTTTTGTAATTATCTGCCAATCAGTGCATTAGTTGCTCTTGTTGCCAGGCAGAACTGCTTCCACTGCCAATCACATTAAGTAAAGACCAGAGTGAGCTGTTTTAAATAAATTAGGATTTTGAGTTGACAACACTTGAAATCTCAAGTGTACATATTTTGTAGGTTTTTGATTTATGGGCCCAAAACGTAAAATTTTAAGTAGTGTTTAGTCAAGGTTACTTAATTATTTAAGTAAAGACAACATTTGGGTTTCGTGTATAAAAAGCGCAATATATATCATATCATAAGCCAAGTATTATGATAATAATGTAATGGGGTAACCTTGGTGATTTTCATCACTATCTAGTATCTTCCTTCGATCCCTCAGTACCCTTCAAGCCTTTTAGCTATGAATGGATTTCTATGCAGTGTCACCTGCACAGCTTATTAGAAGTGGCCTCAGACTCTTCAGCTTATTAGAAAGGATCATAAGGCCAGAAAGGAAACACAGAGGCTAAAAGGGTTGGAACTCAACCAAACACCAGTAGCTCTCACTGTTATTGTAAATACTGTAAAGGCAGGCTGTACTTTAAATGAGACAAGCAGACAGTTCCAAATGGCCCATCTGATTTGTTAGGATAACTAACTCTATTTTTGCCTGTGCTGTTGATGAAGATGTGTTTGGCAAACAGAGTTAGCACATGGAGCAGCTAAGAAATGCCCATGGAAAATCAGGCTGAACTGAAGGAATCATCACTCTGGGCATAAATAAAACATATGAGCATATCATTATTTACCGTATATACATATTTCATCATATGTTTTTGTATCTGTGCCACCCTTTTCTTATGTTTTAGAGATTGTGGTGTTTTGGGGGACTGAAGCTGAGATGAGTGAATGTGTGTGTCTGTGAGAAAGAGTCTGTAGGCGAGTACAGGGGGAAGATTGATGAAGCTGAGGCAGTGCATCTGGACTAGAGGCTGTTTGGGCCTGTCAGCATTCTTCCTCGAGGTTCTGGTAATGAACAGTTAGAGCCACGATCATTGGAATGATAAAAAGTTGACAGGCCTTTTCATCAACTAAGGGGGCCCATATTCACGCAAGAACAAGAGAGAAAGATAATACAGTTTTTGCCTATTGCGTGAACACTATAGACACATGCTTAGACCAAAGTAACAAAACTTGAAGCTTTTGTTACTATAAATTGAAATTATACTGTCCTGTACAGTCATTCACCTAAGCACAAGCTGCACTTTTGTAGTCTTTGAGTTTTGTAGTTCATTCTAGAGTTTGTTTGGTGGAGGTAACAATTATAGCAACTTAAATTTGGGTTTGTTCCTCACAGAAAGCTATCACATGGCATGAAATTACTTGTATAATACTCATAAAAATACATAATAATAAAAGTCATATGGCTACTTTTATAATAATTATATGGTGTGTTTGTCCTTTTTGCAACTTTACAAACATGGCCACTATGAACTGTCATTGTGTTAAAAACAGCAGGAAACGGAAAACAATGACAGCATATGACATGAACTACGACATGAGGGTGGGTAAATAATGAAAGCATCTTCAATTTTGGTGAATAACACTGTACTTTAAAACACTTAAAGGTCTTCATATTTTCCCATCTTGTTAAACACACATTACATAACTATACATTTCAGCATGTGTTCTTCTAATCCAGTCCAATGCATGCCATTTTAGCAATGTTACATTAACACCAATGAAAACAGTCTCAACATAAACTAACTTCGTATTTACCAATTTTATGGGAAAATGTAATGGTAAATAAAATTGTATTTAAATTTTAAAGAATTGCCTTGCATTAGCTCATTTTCAAGTAAACTGATTATGCAGTCAAATAAAATGGCTAATAAATTGCACTGTATCACATTGCATATAAAATGTGCAAAATGTATCACGTCATAAGCTAAGTATTATGATAAAAATGTAATGGGGTAACCTTGATGATTTTCATCACTATCTAGCATCATCATTTGATCCCTCAGTACCCTTAGAAAGCCTTTTAGCTATGAATGGATTTCTATGCAGTGTCACCTGCACAGCTCATTAGAAGTGGCTTCAGACTCTTCAGCTTAGTAGAAAGGATCATAAGGCCAGAAAGGTAACAGAGAGGACTAAAAAGGCTTGGAACTCAACCAAACACCAGTCGATCTCACTGTTATTGTAAATACTGTAGGAAATAAAGGCAGGCTCTACTTTCAATGAGGCAAGCAGACAGTTCCAAGTGGGCCATCTGATTTGTGAGGATAACCAGGTTTAATTTAGCCTGTGCTGTTGATGAAGATGTGTTTGGCATACAGAGTTAGTACATGGAACAACTAAGAAATGCCAATGGAAAATCAAGCTGAACTGAAGGAATCATCACACGGGGCATAAATCAAATACTAACATAACTATTAGGACTGCCAACTGATTCAAATCTGATTCAAATAAATTGAATTATTTAAGTGATATGGTGATTAATAAAGAGAATATAAATAAATAACTGTATAACTGCGTAACTGTGGCAGATAAATTATTACTATATATTTTAAAGCATTAATTAAAGATTAACTACGCATTTACTTTATATACACATTTCATCATATGTTGTTGTATTTATGCCAACCTTTTCTTATGTTTTAGAGACTGTGGTGTTGTTGGGGTATGAGATAGTAGGAGACTGGAGCCGAGATGAGTGAATGTGTGCATCTGTGAGAAAGAGTCTGTAGGCGAGTACAGGGGGAAGATTGATGAAGCTGAGGCAGTGCATCTGGACTAGAGGCTGTTTGGGCCTGTCAGCATTCTTCCTCGAGGTTCTGGTAATGAACAGTTAGAGCCACGATCATTGGAATGATAAAAAGTTGACAGGCCTTTTCATCAACATGGAGCACCATTAAACCCTCTCCAAATAACAAAGTTATGCAAGAAATATCCAAAAATAAGACTGTCTGAAATTCAACCTATAAATATGTTCTTACCTTACCGAAACATACTATGACATTACAATGTTTTTGTGGACATGTAATCATGTTATTTAAAGTATAATAAGTTACGTGGTATCAATTAAATGGTACGTGGTATCATACTATGGTATTACCATCTGATTTACCACAACAATACTTTTATTCTAAGCGAATGCAGGACAAATTTCTACCGTTTACATATGTAACCTAAAATATGTGGTATAGCATCTAAATGCTATACCGCATATTTTAAAATATGAAATATGACTGAATCAACCTGACTATATGAGGTTACACCAAATAATTGTATTTATTTATTTTTTTTTTGATCGAGAGACAGATAGATAGAAGTATTTAAATATCAACACAATTAGGTCAAACCTGTCAAAATGTCAAACCCTATGCTTTGACATTTAATGAAAAAGATTCAAGAAATCGACAGAAGAAAATTCATACACAGACCAAAGCCTTTAGGCTTCAAAATGCGACATGTGCACATACATAATAAGATATAATAAGTGGTGTGACATTTTCACTGCTGAAGCACACAGATTACTTCTTTTCAAAGATGAGAAGTTTGATATTCTTGCAAGGGCATGACACAAATAGCGTCAGGCGTTCTCATGGCTGATGCTAGTCAATGAGATCCCAGGGGCACAGACATAGGCACCTGTCCGTTCAGAGGCTAGCTCAATGGCATGGGCCTCTCTGCACTCTCGAGCACAATGCTAGCTGTGGTTTACAGCACATGCTGTTCTTCATAGAATCCCTTCTTTATCATTTAAAGACATTCTAGTTCCTTTGTTCTCTCTTTTGTCTGTTCCCCACTTTGCTTTCAATTAAACATCTAGCTGTCCTCTAACTACAAGCTGTTATGCAAGCTGTTGTGCTATTTTTCAACATAAAAATCAAATACATGTGGTGCAGGTTGGAAGAAAATGTCAAACGGCAACTGCAATAGTCAAGAAGGTGATGAAAAGTAGGCCACTGTGTCCTCAAGAATGGTGACACAGTGACGGAAAGTCTGAGAAATGCAGACAGCATGGAACCAGGTTGTTTTGTTAGAGGTATCTTTGCTAAGTTTCACATCTGAGCTTGAAAAAAAAAAAAATTGTTCTCCCAAAAAAGGAGAACTATTGTTTTTTTGGCCATATAGCTACAATGAATGGGGACTGGGGCTTTTAAGCTTCAAAAAGGACAGAAAAGTGCATTTGTTTTGTGTGAGTATTACAGTTTTTTACGATTGCTTACACACTAAAATTAAACTTTTCCAACAATTAGCAAAACCTTGCACTCAAGGAGCAAAACACAAGGCTAGATTTGCACAACTGTAAGCACATTGTCAGCTTCACACTATTTGCAAAACATTACACACAGTGATTTGCAAAACACTAAACACACTTGTATACATCAGACACAGAAGTAAATCATGATGTCACTTCCTTGCAATTCCAAAGCACTGACTGTCAAATTACCACACCTTCAAAATTGTGCTTAAGCAATCGTAAAAAACTGTAACCAGTCTAATGAATCAGTTCACAAAACTGGTCTGAATAGTAATTCAAGATTATTCATATATATTTTTAGAATTCATATATGCATTTGGTGTATACCAGTCATACGTTTAAACAAGATTTTTTGAAAGTAGCTTTTGAAAGCAGTCTCTTACGCTCAGTAACAGTAATATTGTTAAATATTATAAACATTTAAAATAACTGTTTTCTGTTTGACTATATTTTAAAATGTAATTGAGTCCTACTCCATTACTACATTACTCTCAGTGTCACATGATCCTTCAGAAATAATTATAATATGCTGATCTGGTGCTCAAGAAACATTTCTTACTATTGTGTTTGTGTGTGTGTGTGTGTGTGTGTGTGTGTGTGTGTTTGTGTACACGTGTCTTTCTGAAAAAGTTAGGAAGTTTCTGAAAAAAATAGGTAAAATAGACGTGACATGAATGAAATGAAAAACACTTTATTGGAAAATTGACAAGACCATTGGATCCATAAATAACAATATACACACAATATACACATATGTCAGCATACATCATCTGTGGTTGAAGTCTGTCGAAAAGGGCTGGATCAATGATTATACTTTCATTATTTTTATTGTTTAGCCTGAAAACCAATTAGACTATATTCACTAGCAATGGTTACACTGACTGTTCTTAATTGAACCTACGGCCATGACGCATGTATGTGGTCAAGTATGATTACCGCTGATTACCATAACTGACAATACAATACAATCCATGTTTCTGAAAATGAGGCCTCTCTTCTCTATTCTTGACAGTGGCTGTAATCACATGTAATGTAGCTCCACACAGTTATGTCTGCAGTCAATGTTAATGCTTCCTGTTTGCACCGTGTTGATAGTCAACAGAACACCAGAAAGGCACAACACTCATTTTCCTCTTCTCCCTTTCATTTAAAAACAGCCAATCACCACAGGCTAATACGCCTGGATCAGTGTCAGTACACGTTCCCTGCTTGCAATGAGCACATTGATTTAGCAGTTGCCTTGAGTAGCCTCTGAATAGACCCAAATTAGCCCTGTGCGTCTGAAGGCCGTCTGTACCCCTGTCATGCACAATAGTTGTTTGATTGCGGTTTCAACTTTGACAAGCTGTTTTGATTCAACTGGCTCTTCCTGCCTCTCTAAAACTTTGGGATGTCTCCTCCAATCTTTCCTCCCACAATCCCTCTCGCTCCGTGTCACCCCGACTGAGGCTGTGAGTAATACGCACGCAGTCTCTCGGCGGATTTGGGCCCAGTGTCCTCTCATGGAGGACGCGTGTGATTGATTGGATTGAGGCAAATTTTTGTCAGTTCGGCATGCTTAAAGAGATAAGGCTGCTAATAAATTTCCCCCCGGTAGCTTCTGACACGTGTCAGCTGGTGAGCTCGTATAAAGCATGATGTCGGCCAGGGGCAGATAAACCGCACCACCCAAATTCCCCTGCGTCCCCCTCCTTATGTCCTGCTGAGACTGAGTTTGGGGATGTACAGATATATTTGGGGATATCGTGCCTCTGTGTGAGACCGTTACATCTAGTGGTGTCAGGCAAACTTTGGGGGCCTCGGCAAACAAAAGTGCGTGTTGTGATGTTATACAAGAGTGTTTAATTTGGGGGATGAAAGCGTATCACTAAGTTGAGCCAGATTTTATTTTGACCAGTGTATCCCTCTTTTAAGTACTTCAAAAGATGCAGCCGTTCGGCAGGTTTTACTGTTACACCAGTAGGTGGCGACAATGAGCATTTTTTGTATGTGTGTTATTAGTAAAACCCAGTGAATATGTTTAATGCGTATGCTAGAGTATGTATATAGCACGAATTATCTAAATTTCGTTATCACCATAGTATGCTCACACTTTACCCGCACAGCACGATTGTCTAACGGTACATAGTTTGTACACTAATTACTTAGACCACAAGGTGGCAACACTGGTCTGGCCTGTTGTTTCACAGTCAGGAAGAAACAGAAGAGACACAACAACAACAAAATACTGGAGGACTCTGCGTTGACAAGCAAATTTGTGAGGGGGTTAAAGATATACCCAACTCTGGTTTACACAAGATATAGTATAATGCAATATTGTACAATTATATATTTTTTAGTCAAATCTTCTGGAGAGAAATAGCGTCCTAAGATTAAACATTCTAGTGTGCATGTGTTAACAGCCAGTGTGACTGTGTATTAATGGTTTTCATATAGTGAAATGCATGTTTCACTTGTTCAAGACTTTATATTGATATTTTATAGGAGGAATTGATTTTATATTTCATATAATTAAATACAGTACAGTACTATCTGCAACAACATGAGCATGAAGGACATAATATTATCACATAAAACAGTCAAATGGGAAACACCTTGCAATACAGTTACACAATTATTAATCATGCAATATGAACTAACAGCGAACTTTGTGTTTGTATCCATTAATATTAAACATGATTAATATGTTTTAAAAATATGACTAATTGTTGTTATTGTTATTATTGTTATTACTCATTATTGTTATTGTGTTATTACAATAACACATTTTTTATTGTGTATGGTCATCAGTCATTTTTAACAAACAAACAAAACTACAGACTAAGATGCCACTGTATTCACCCTCTTCACCAGTCAGCTCTCCTCCAGCTGCTGAACATAGCAGATGTGGAAAGCTGGGAAAAAGGGGGAATTACATTATTGGCAAAGTGTCATGACAAATTGATTTTCTCAATTAAAACCGGGACAATGGACAAGAAATAACAGGTTGGCCATTTCTCCCTCTAAATGGGGCGATTTTCTTTTTTCCTTCACAGATCAGCGGAAAAGAGTCATTAAGAGTCCACAGGGTAAGAGAGAGAGAGAGAGCGAGAGAGAGAGACAGAAAAGGAGGGAGCAACTGGTGCAAAGGCTCATTTCAAGCACACAGGGGGACTGTAGTGTCCCTGGCCTCTCATTCTTCAAGACCACAGTGTGAATATCTCCACCGTCACATGCAGCATACCCTTCAAGCGAGCAGTCACCCATTCAGACCGACTTAGAGAGAGCTTTGACATTGGTGCATTTATGACTGCACCTGACCACATCATCAATCAGCGCTGGCCCCCGGTTCAGTCATCCCCTCATTTCTAATTTTGTCTAGGATAAATGTTTTAAGCAAATGACAAATGTTACAGAAATTAATCTATTTCCCTCTGAAGAATTTGAAATTAATTAGTGCCTTTGGTTTAATTTATTCCTTTCTTGTGCCATTAAAAACTTTTAAGGCCCAAGAAAAGAATGTGAACCATTTTCTCTTAGCGTGGTAATTAAATTGAGGCATTAAAAGACGTGATATATCTAATTAAAGACAGATTAATAAGTTTTCCTCACAGTTTTGACATTTCAAAATAATTAACTTGTATTTTATTGTAATTTATTGTAATTTATTTATTTATTTAGATAAGTGTTGCTAAAAATGTATTAAATATATTATTAAATATATTCTTTTGGTTTTACAGGCATTCTCCCTATCTACAATTGAAATACTTAAAAAAAATGCTTCAGCTTTAAATTGAAGTTATGTAAACCGATTAATTCAGCTAAATCAAACTAAGTGACAGTAAAACTATTTAGTAATTTCAACATAAAAATAAATAAATACATTCAAACTAATTATAATTCGATAACATTGAACTTTTTTTACACCTTAAATTTATCTAAGGCATCTAGAGATCTGAAACTAATATCAGCCTCTTCGGCTTGCCAAAGTTTAAAGACCATAGACCTGGGAATCTGGTATTTAAATAGGATCAATATATAAACCGTTTTCCTGTCCAGCAATCCCTGAGACCTGATATTAAAGGAAAGTCTTGTGTAATTCTTGAAAAAATCCCTCTCCTCCCACCGTTGTTCCAGAGAAATGCTGCAGACTAAATGAAAACTCATATCAGTCCTTTAATTATTTAATTCTGAAGTAGTTTGTGACGTAAAGCAGGCTAATACACTTCTCACACATGCATGCAAAATCACAGTCACCAATTGCAACCAAATACAATTTGCTTAACTCCACGGCAGTCATTTATTCCTTTTAGCTCTGTGTCAAAATCTATTTTTACTCTTTAATTTTCTGTACTTTCACCACAGAGTCCAAAGCTAATCTAATGAGCTGACTTTATAAGAGCAGCCTTACAAAGAACTTTGCATGTAATTGCATGCTAATTGAGTCTCTTATTCTTGTTTTTGTTTTGTTTTAATATTGCATCCATTACCTTGCAATTTTTGACCTCTCATAATGAGCATGCTTGGACAGAGCGATGAAGACAGAGTGAAACTGTAAAAGAGAAGGCAATTGTGTTAAGTAGTCATATTATGCTTAGCTCTGTGACAACCTGCTTACAGCAAAACAGAAGTTTTAGAGAAACAAATCCAGAGACTAACTTAAACTAATGAATTATAGTTTTGTGTTGCCAGACCTCTGACTAAATAGCATCATGTTTGATCAATATTGCATCTTATTCTAGTTAAGAACAGCCTACTTATATAGGCAGAAACCATCTGATGGACATGCCACAGTTTGCTTAGGGTTTTTTTGCATGTCATTTAGGGGTCCATCTGAAATAGATTAATGAACCAGTGTGGCATTTTTCATTTTTAATTAATAAAGTTGCGCAAATCAGATTAGTTTATATTCCAGTCAGATCAGAACTTACCAGATGCTTTCCAGTTTTGTGTCCAATACATATAGTGGACAGACTGGGGGCGTTCTGTGGAGTGTTGTCTGAAGCTGGGACTAGGTGAAATGTTGATTCATTATTTCTATATTTGATGTGATTGATAGGGTGATTTTTTCACAGATGCCCATTTTTCTTTGTCCTATTGGTTTATGCTGCTCAAAATGGTCTTTTGGAGGCAATTTACTTCTACAAATTTCTTACTTAAATTGTGATTTGGAGAACTGGAGATTCTTATATGATCATTCATAATTTCGTTCAGTTTCACATTGATGTGACAGTAAGCAATGGGGTGAAGAGATGAAGAGAATTTTAATAAAAGGACCACTGAAAAGGACTGATAACCTACAACATGTACCTTTCCTAAGGACCATGTTCATATAACCTCAATGCCAATGATGAGGGGACATAGTCAACTCAGGATCAAACATTCTTAAGATTAACAACACTAATATCTAAAAACAACATTTCAGATAACCACACCCCAATGGGCATGTGAAAACAAAATACAAACTGTGGCTGGCCACTTTGCATGTCTGCCAGACAGTCTCTTTTTGTCTAATTTGGTTGGTCTTGGCCAAAAAACTCTGCAATACGGACCAGATTTTATGGCGAAAGTCAAATAGACTGGAAAATAGCTGCTGTTCGCAATGACAAGAGCTATAATAACATCTTGTGCATATGCTTTGTGAATTAAAATGACTTTTGTGACTCTTTGGAAAACAGGATTTTGATAAGCGGAAGGCTCTTAGGAAAGCTAACCTGATACATTTACTCTGTCAAGCTATTGTAGGTTACAATATTGAGCCCACATTAAAATTTAAGAAACAAAATCCTACCCTTAAAAGAGTTAATTAATTCAGTTCACAGACTCAATGATTATGGGCTTCAATAATTATTGTAAGTCATAACAACTTACCATCAGCCTTCGTGTTATATATTCAACATATCCAGTGAATTCCCACAAAGCAAGTGTGTCTAAAAATGGGGCAGAATCACCACTTTACCTGTCACAAATAGAAACAAAGCACAATGATCACCAATTGTCTGACCACCATCAGATGTCCAGATGGGAGAAATGCACTTGGGTTCAGAGCTAACCCAAATAAAACTCTAAAAACGATGCGAAACCTTTGATAAGTGCTCAACTGGGATGCAGCTGTCAGGAAGATAAATACCTAGTGTGGAGGAGGCTTTCATTAATATAACAACCTCACTGGTGGCTGTCGAACAGACTGCACAAAGTTTTTGGGCAGAGAAACAATCCGCAGTCTCCTCCTGCGGCGTGATTAAGTCTCTCTTATGGTTTACACAGAGCTTCCAGCTTAGCTAATATATTGGTGTCTCCAGAGACAGTTACAAAGACACAATTAACTGCTGGAGTACATTAGTCGTCATGTGCCACGCAATCTCAAGGAGAAATTATTTTATCTTCAATCAGGTATTCTACTGTTGTCTTTACATTTTCTCCACTGATTTAGGGGGAAAATGTATCAGTATTTTGGCCAATAACAACAATAATTATTTATATTTTAAAGCCGATAATGATAGATCCCAATTCTGATAGATTTAGAAAAAAATCCAGATCGCCATGTGCTTCAAATGACATTTTAAAACAGGTTCAACTGCAGAAATAAATCATTCTTATTCCACAATAATTTGACAAATGTAGGTATGCACCACTGGAGTAATAAAGCATATTATAGATACAGTGCGGTCAACTTTCTTTTTAAAAAGTTATATGCAAAATAAAACAACCAAAAATAGAACAAAGAATAATGAAATAAAATGCCTGAGTGACTAGGATTTAAAAAAAAAGGCTGTGAGTAAACATTTTAGTTCATTTGTCCTACTAGAAATGGCTATTATATATCGGCTTTAATATATCAGCCTATTTTATCAAGCTGATATAATATAAAAAAGAAAACAAAAACAAAATAAAATAAAAAACACCAGTATGACCACAAGTAAACATTCTCATGCATATCTATGCAGAATGGATTTATATATGGTTAATGTTAAAACTATTTGTAGTTGAACGCATGTTAAAATTACTGAAAATATTTAAGAAATAAAGGATTTCTGTGGAAATCTGCAGAGTGTTCTGCTGAGTTCTTATTCAGTACGGGCTTGAACAAATCTGAAGAGCAACACTGCACAACACTAAATCACCCAACTAACAGTTTCCAACACAAGGGCACGTCCTTGGAGCTATCTTGAGCCAGATGTACAGTTGAACTCATACCTTTTTTCTGTAGAATAAATGATTGTGTTTCATTTGGTATGTGAACTTCCTTACACTGCAGGAAGCAAAAATAAAAACAAATAACAGAGAGAATTGAAGAATTCATATTTTGATTAGACACTCATAGAAGCAACACGAAAAATTACCAATGCTCTTCATTGCCCATCCACATCTACATTATTAATGTGAAAGTTTGGATTTGGTTAACCCCTTCTAACCTTTTCCTGCATTAAAAACTTTATTTGTTACTGTTTTTCCTTTTGTGTGTGTGTGTGTGTGTGTGTGTGAGTGTTTGTTTGTTAAGCCATGCCCTGTCTGTGTCTAAAAATGGGGCAGAATCACCACTTTACCTGTCACAAATAGAAACAAAGCACAATGATCACCAATTGTCTGACCACCATCAGATGTCCAGATGGGAGAAATGCACTTGGGCTCAGAGCTAACCCAAATAAAACTATAAAAACGATGCGAAACCTTTGATAAGTGCTCAACTGGGATGCAGCTGTCAGGAAGATAAATACCTAGTGTGGAGGAGGCTTTCATTAATATAACAACCTCACTGGTGGCTGTCGAACAGACTGCACAAAGTTTTTGGGCAGAGAAACAATCCGCAGTCTCCTCCTGCGGCGTGATTAAGTCTCTCTTATGGTTTACACAGAGCTTCCAGCTTAGCTAATATATTGGTGTCTCCAGAGACAGTTACAAAGACACAATTAACTGCTGGAGTACATTAGTCGTCATGTGCCACGCAATCTCAAGGAGAAATTATTTTATCTTCAATCAGGTATTCTACTGTTGTCTTTACATTTTCTCCACTGATTTAGGGGGAAAATGTATCAGTATTTTGGCCAATAACAACAATAATTATTTATATTTTAAAGCCGATAATGATAGATCCCAATTCTGATAGATTTAGAAAAAAATCCAGATCGCCATGTGCTTCAAATGACATTTTAAAACAGGTTCAACTGCAGAAATAAATCATTCTTATTCCACAATAATTTGACAAATGTAGGTATGCACCACTGGAGTAATAAAGCATATTATAGATACAGTGCGGTCAACTTTCTTTTTAAAAAGTTATATGCAAAATAAAACAACCAAAAATAGAACAAAGAATAATGAAATAAAATGCCTGAGTGACTAGGATTTTAAAAAAAAGGCTGTGAGTAAACATTTTAGTTTATTTGTCCTACTAGAAATGGCTATTATATATCGGCTTTAATATATCAGCCTATTTTATCAAGCTGATATAATATAAAAAAGAAAACAAAAACAAAATAAAATAAAAAACACCAGTATGACCACAAGTAAACATTCTCATGCATATCTATGCAGAATGGATTTATATATGGTTAATGTTAAAACTATTTGTAGTTGAACGCATGTTAAAATTACTGAAAATATTTAAGAAATAAAGGATTTCTGTGGAAATCTGCAGAGTGTTCTGCTGAGTTCTTATTCAGTACGGGCTTGAACAAATCTGAAGAGCAACACTGCACAACACTAAATCACCCAACTAACAGTTTCCAACACAAGGGCACGTCCTTGGAGCTATCTTGAGCCAGATGTACAGTTGAACTCATACCTTTTTTCTGTAGAATAAATGATTGTGTTTCATTTGGTATGTGAACTTCCTTACACTGCAGGAAGCAAAAATAAAAACAAATAACAGAGAGAATTGAAGAATTCATATTTTGATTAGACACTCATAGAAGCAACACGAAAAATTACCAATGCTCTTCATTGCCCATCCACATCTACATTATTAATGTGAAAGTTTGGATTTGGTTAACCCCTTCTAACCTTTTCCTGCATTAAAAACTTTATTTGTTACTGTTTTTCCTTTTGTGTGTGTGTGTGTGTGTGTGTGTGAGTGTTTGTTTGTTAAGCCATGCCCTGTCTGTAAATGGTTACCTGAAGAAATCTGCTAAAACAGCAGATATACACACACTGAATTTTAAATTAATGTTGCAAGAAACAGTAACAAGTCTACAGTTATCCTAATTATTTATATTTATTGGAAGAAGAAATGTTTATTGTGATTATAATTAGTATCAAATGATGTTTTTACTGACATTAGTTTCTATAATCATAATGCTGCTTTACATGCCAACATTTTAAAGAGCTATACGCCTCTGAGGCAGTGAATTAAAGTAATTTTACCACGGCCTCTTGTGGCATGTCGCTTAAAAATTTTGTAACCTCTAAACCTCTTAATAATATCATCATGCATGGTTTCCCAAGAAAACATGCCGTCCACTTCCTTCTGTGTAATCTTCAGCCATTACTTCTGATCGTTCCCAGAAAACAACTATCTTGAGACCTTCTTTGGCCTAAATGTAGATTCAAAGCCAGTAATTCAGACTTGAGCTCTCCGACAGCGCTGTGAGAGGAGATAATTTTTCTTAATCATCCCCTCTGCTACACATGTCATGCTTTAGGCAATCACAGACCTTGGAGGCCAGCAAACTTTGAAGTTTGTCAGAAGCTGCAAGACCAGACTAGTGCGCTAATTAAACAGGAGACACGGATGCAATAGCAAACCTGCTTTAACCCGTAAATCTGTATCATATCTGATTGGCCAAACTCTAAATCATCAATATGATCGAAACTTTGCTAAAAAAAAAACTGTTGTACACAATCTCCTAGATTCCTAGATGATAATGTGGCAGACGCATCGTGAATTAAATGTTGCAACTGCAAGCATTATTATGCTCCAATACTCGGAGACAAGCAATGTTAACGTCTCCTCCACTGTTGTTTAGTCGTAGCACAAGCAGAACAGTTGGTCGGTGTTGTTTTAGTCCCACCCCTCCTCCACTGTGATTGGTTAGCTGACTAAGAAGTGACAGTGATTTGCTGCGTTTTACCCAGAGTTGAACATTCTTCACCTGAGCGCTCTTCACGCTGCTGGTGTTTTAAAAAATGCAGCGCTGTCATTGAAAACAACTGAAAAAAACATATTAGCCTTGGGAAAAACACTTTGGTGGACACGCAGCTTAATTCTAACCCTATAGTAAGAACAAGTTGTTAATTCTCAGTTCTTAAATATATATTTATATTGTAACAAGGATATCTTAAAATAAAGTGTAACCTAACTTATATGTTTAGTAATATTTCAGGATGAACACTTACTAGTCTGAAGCAATTTAGGAACTTACTCTACTTGATTAATATCCATACATGTTATGTATAACATAAGTAATGTTAAAATGTAAGTATCATAATATGATAGAACAGGCTTTTGATGAACATTTTATGTACATTTCTGAAACATTATATTACATTGCATTATATGTTTTGCCACCACAATATAGAAAAGAGTTTTTATCATATATCATATCATATCATATCATATCATATCAAATCATATCATATCATATCATATATTAAAATAGAATACTCAACACAGAACTCTAACTAACTCTAAAAACTTTAAATTATTTTGTCTGATTATCTGTATATATACAGTATAAATAATTATGATAATCTGTTCCAAAAAAAAAGAGGAGCTACAGTGTTTTTTTTTTTATTTTGTTGAAGAGACATTTCTAGCACCAGTGACTAATGACAAGAGCTGCAGGGTTAGTGTGGTGAGGGGGATAATGTGTGGGTACTGATGGTCACCTATGAGCTGCTGCAGTATGCAAATGAGCGACAGGATCAGGCTGTGATGGGCAGCACTATGGTTCCACTCTCAGCCTCAGGCAGCACACCCACAGACCGCCCCCACAGTCCGTTCACTGACCAGCTGCATGCATATTGAACACAAAAATGGTTCTTCTTATATTTTCATATATATTATATTTCCAGTCACTTTTCATGTTGGTCATCCTGTCTCAAGTGGGCTGTTCTTGGCCAGAATAAGCTGCAATTTAGACTAGACTTCATGCCACAATTTGAAAGTCGGGCTATGTGAGAAAATCATGGTCCTGACTCTCTGGTTAGTGCTTTCTCTCTCTCTTTCACACAGTCTGTAACATACACATATACCTCATTCCTGCATCCACACTCACTATTGCCCACTCTTGCACACACCTGGATTCTTGGATGCAGGAGACAGAGGGAGCTATGTGCCTGTGCCTGGCGTTCAAACATACCTGCAGCATTAGAGCTAATCACTGTGACACTGGGTGAATCTATTCCATACAGTCAGCTGGCGACTGGCCCAGCTCACGGAGGCTTTCATCCATCATGGCTAGTCGGAAAAGACATACGTGGAGCGAGAACAAAAAGCTAAAGACTGCAAACATCTGCTGATCAAACCAAACTGCATCTGTGGAACAAGCACAACAAGGGAAAGCATGTATTACACTTGTAAATTGAAATATAAATGCTCCTCTTATTTGATGCTTCTTTAGAGGGCCAATAAAATAAAATAAATATAAAATAAAAATATGAATAGACATGAATATATGAATAGATCAGATGCAGATATTAGATGTATACACCCACACACACACACAACATTTCATATGGCCCAAAATATTACATTTCCAGTTATTTAAATTAGGGCTGTCAAACGATTAAAATTTGTAATCTAATTAATTACACGATGTGGCAGTTAATTAATCGCAAATTAATAACAAAGCAAATTTGGCTTAGAAATTACCCCCAAATATAATTTAAGCCATTATTGTTAAATGAGAAAAGCACCAAGCAGACTTGCGACTTTACAAAAAGCTTTAGAAAGTTTTTTTTTTTTTTTTTTTGTTTTTTTTTTTTTTTTCTTCTGGAATTTTTTTTTTTTTTAATGACAAGAGCTGCAGGGTTAGTGTGGTGAGGGGGATAATGTGTGGGTACTGATGGTCACCTATGAGCTGCTGCAGTATGCAAATGAGCGACAGGATCAGGCTGTGATGGGCAGCACTATGGTTCCACTCTCAGCCTCAGGCAGCACACCCACAGACCGCCCCCACAGTCCGTTCACTGACCAGCTGCATGCATATTGAACACAAAAATGGTTCTTCTTATATTTTCATATATATTATATTTCCAGTCACTTTTCATGTTGGTCATCCTGTCTCAAGTGGGCTGTTCTTGGCCAGAATAAGCTGCAATTTAGACTAGACTTCATGCCACAATTTGAAAGTTGGGCTATGTGAGAAAATCATGGTCCTGACTCTCTGGTTAGTGCTTTCTCTCTCTCTTTCACACAGTCTGTAACATACACATATACCTCATTCCTGCATCCACACTCACTATTGCCCACTCTTGCACACACCTGGATTCTTGGATGCAGGAGACAGAGGGAGCTATGTGCCTGTGCCTGGCGTTCAAACATACCTGCAGCATTAGAGCTAATCACTGTGACACTGGGTGAATCTATTCCATACAGTCAGCTGGCGACTGGCCCAGCTCACGGAGGCTTTCATCCATCATGGCTAGTCGGAAAAGACATACGTGGAGCGAGAACAAAAAGCTAAAGACTGCAAACATCTGCTGATCAAACCAAACTGCATCTGTGGAACAAGCACAACAAGGGAAAGCATGTATTACACTTGTAAATTGAAATATAAATGCTCCTCTTATTTGATGCTTCTTTAGAGGGCCAATAAAATAAAATAAATATAAAATAAAAATATGAATAGACATGAATATATGAATAGATCAGATGCAGATATTAGATGTATACACCCACACACACACACAACATTTCATATGGCCCAAAATATTACATTTCCAGTTATTTAAATTAGGGCTGTCAAACGATTAAAATTTGTAATCTAATTAATTACACGATGTGGCAGTTAATTAATCGCAAATTAATAACAAAGCAAATTTGGCTTAGAAATTACCCCCAAATATAATTTAAGCCATTATTGTTAAATGAGAAAAGCACCAAGCAGACTTGCGACTTTACAAAAAGCTTTAGAAAGTTTTTTTTTTTTTTTTATGGATATTTTATTTTCATTCATTCAGGAATGAAATAAATGACTCTCTTTATAAATGGGCCATTGAATCACTGGGTCACCCGACTCGCGGATTTATTCAGAAACAAATCACCACTGTGTTGCTCGGAGACACGCAAAGGTTCTGGGCTGCATTTCTCAAAAGCATCTTAAGTTAAGTTTATCATAGAGACCATTGGTGGCAATAGGTCTACGATCTACTTAGGCTTACGATGCTTTTGGGAAACGAAGCCCTGCACTGGCTTTATAGGTAATATTTTCATTGGCAAAATTAAGAAAAACCAGACAATATTGGGCCCTATCGTACATTAGGTGCGGCGCCAGGCGCGACGCAAGTGTTTTTTTGCTAGTTTCAGCCCGACGCAGATGTCATTTTCACGGTTTGCTCCACGTTGTTTAAATAGCAATTTTTTTTTTTGTTATTTGTTATTTATACCATTTGTGCGCCCATGGCTGGTCTGAAAACGAGGTGTTGAGGCGCATTGCTATTTTGAGGCAACTGAAATAAACTGCGCCATTGACCAACAAAAACCTGGTCTAAAGTCCGGCGCAATATTTGCTATTACTTTTTTTTTTTATTTAATAATGAGTTAAGAGCAGTTCTTAACTAGATAATTTGATTTAATTATGTGAAATTATATATGGTATACAGTATATATATATATATATATATATACATACATATATTTATATTTATTTATTTATTTTTGTAATTGATATAACTAATGTCCCATTTGTTTCCGACTTTACAACAATAGAGTTTGATATTTCTGGTAGGGTGAAATAATGTTAACATATATGATTCCAACCCCAATTTTTTTTATGTAAAAAAAAAATGATAATTTTTTTCTAATGTTTTTTTAAAAACAAAATTATTGTCATACTAATGCTGCATCTTTAATTAGCCGTCATGCTAACACATACAAATCCATGTTTGTGTGTTTTTTTGTGTGTTACAACATGTTTCACGGGTGCTGGCTGTTGTAAAACCTTGAAATGATAAACAGCGGAATAAAATGTTGTGGTCATGAATGTTGACTTCTGTATCACCAACTACCAAACTCAATTATCAAGAACTTTATTGCTGTTGTGAAAGTAACAAAATTAAATGCATTTTGAATCCATCTAGGGCCCCATGGCCATTCAAGGAGAATTTGTTCTCAAGACATTCACACATATTACCTGAGATTTTGGAAAGCTAGAAAATATGTTTGTGAATATTTGGACTATTGTTCTCTGTTGTTGAGAGATCTACCAGGGCATGTTAGAAGTGGTACCAAATCATTTTTCTTTTCACACAGACATTAATAAAACAGTCTGAGGCTGGTCACCCCTTAACTCTACTTGAATGAGTGTATAAATTCTCTAAACAATCAGTGATGGGCAGTAGTGTCATTATGAATAGAAAATCTATTATTAGTTTGGCAATACATTTGTCATGAATTGATAGATAGCATTTTAGCATTTTACTATTTTACTATTTTTAAGTAGCAGTGTTGTGATGACAGATGCTGTTTTTCCTGATAGTATTTCAGCACCCACTTTGCATTTGTTGTTTTCCATAAGCTAGTTAGAATCAGAACTATCTATGTGCTAATTTGAGAAGTATAATTCAATTTTTTTTTAAAGAACTGAAAATAAGATTTTGACTCTATACAGTACTAGTGGTATATTGGTATCAATTATAATATATATATATATAT
>NW_015634480.1:56093-98491 GCF_001515625.1 Sinocyclocheilus rhinocerous
CTATCTATCTATCTATCTATCTATCTATCTATCTATCTATCTATCTATCTATCAGTATGTCGGTCTATAAGTCTTTCTGACTATCTCATAGCATTTTCTTCAACAAAGACAGTAAATGCATAGAAGAAGAACGAAAATGTTTCTCTGCTAAATTGTTCATCATATTACTGTGAAAACATACATATCAAATCACATTATGGTCAAATAACCATAGTCAGCACTATGGTTATCAGTTTGTTTTGCAAAGCTATTAATTTGTTAATTAACTCAGCCAGATCGTTTTGTAAATTATGCAAGTTTTAGTTTCATTTTAATTTTATATGTAGTTTTGTGATGCGCATTATCACTCAGAATTGAACTGTCCCATAAAAACGGAATTAATCTATTGCAGCTAACGCCTCCAAGTAAATCTGTGTTATATCTGTCTTGGTGAATGTCGGGAATATCATTATTTCAGATCTTTACTCATGAAAATGTCTCATTTGTTGTGACCCCCGGTGTGATTTTTGCTGCTGATTACAACCAGTCATTCTCAGATAGCACGGCCGTCTTTGAGAGAGGATAAACCATCATCAATGAGATTATGTTTAATCTTTTGATGTCAGACTTCAAACAAGAGCGGCAGAGCGAACGCTAGTCTCTAATCACTCTGAAATGATAATGAAGCAATTCCATTGGAGAATTCGAAATGTCTAACTAGTTCAACATTTGTACAAGAGACATTTTTCTTATTCGAGTTACATGTTGATTGCCATTCTCTGCTCATTGTTTTAGTTTCATTTTTGAATAATTAGCTTATAATGATTTTCAAAACATCACTTTGATGTTTCAGTCAGGTATATTCCATCCCAACTACTTTGTTCAGCTAATCAGTCTACAGTAGTTCATACTACTGTCAATAAATTATGTTAGTTGTATTGGGAATAATTACAGGTATTTTTTTTTTGCTAATTTTACATCCACTGAAATTAAAATCTGCCCATACGCAAAGAAAAAAAACTCCAGGTGTGTAGACTTAGCTGAAGTGTATTTAACATTTGCAACACAAGTGTCCTCATAAAAACAACAGATGTGAAAGAAATAAGCAGTACATGTTCCATTTACATGTCCTGTGTAAATACAGTATTAGAACTATACTAAGATCTTGTTTAAGTCCAGTTAAGGTTCTTGGTTTTCTAATGACTGCTGTGAAGCAAAGCTGTTGAGCATGTTAACATCAAACATATCCAGAGATGGTTCTTGTTTACAGATAGTCTTGATCTAATTGCTGTACTGCTGTGTGGTTATAATTGTTTAAGTCCCCTGACTCCTTACGTAAGTTCACTCCTTTATAATTATTGAATGCCTCCTAAAAATAATAACTGTAAACATAATTAGAATTTATTGTTATTAAAATGTATAATACATCTAACTGGGTATAAAAATATATACTTATGAATCTGTTCAGAAAGCTTTTATTGACCAGTGTCTGCTTAAGGCAGTGTTATTTTAGAATCACTGAGATACTATTACCATTGTTTTTTTTGTATATATATATTTTGAATTAGTTTTTATTTACATTTATATATTTTTCATTTTAACTTTAGATCAAGTTGTAGTAATGTTGTGTTTGTCTTTTTTTTTTTTTTTGTAAATTTAAATTTTAGTATTTAAATTTAGATTTTCTGTTTTCATTTTAATATTATTTAAAGTTTTAATAATGTTGTTTTTAATGGGTCTATCTAGTTTTTATTCGTTTTTATTTGAATTTTAATTAGTTATTTTTGTATATCAAGTTAAAATAAATGAAAATGAAAAATATATATTTTTTTTTTTGAAAAAAATATTTCTTTGTTCTTTGTTTTTTAAATTTCAGTTAACGGTTTTTATGGTTTTAGTTTTAGTTAACTATAATAACCCTGGGTTGAAGTCTGTATATTTCTGTATTTTTTAATTAAAGGTACATCACATATATACTGTTCGAAAGTTTGAGGTCAGTACAATTTTTGATGCTTTTGAAAGAAATTTCTTAAGCTTACCAATGCTGCATTTATTTAATAAAAATACAGTAAAATATTAATATTTTGGAATTACAATTTAAAATAGCTGTTTTCTACTTGAATATATATATATAAATTATATATATATATATATATATATATATATATATATAATGTCATTTTTAAAGATGTCTATATACAGTAGTCTTTATTTAGTTTAGTTATTTTAGTATTTCAACTTTAAATGAACTTGAGAAATTGTATCTTGGCAACTAGCTGAAATAAGTAATTTGTTACAAAATATTTCTATTTTAGTTTTATTTTACAATAAATAGAATATGTTTCAGTGCACTGAAAAGAGGTTGACAGTGTAAAAGCCAAATATCTAAGAGGTGAACTTGCTATTGATCTAAGCGGTACATTTAAATAGTATATTGCCAGGTGCATCTCTAAAAGGTAACAAAGAATAATACTTAGTCACAGATAGAGAGAAAAGATCACAGCACACGGGCAGCTGTACAACAATGCCCCTAGAGCAGGTGACAGTGAAACTGAAAGGTTTTTGAGCACAATGACAGCTGTCAAAGAAAGCGCCATGGGCAGAATTTAAATCAGGATTCTCCTTTTCATGGCACATGCTTTTTTCTCTGGATCTCTCAGCTGGTAAAGGAAAAATGAATGCAAATTTAATTCACATTAAAAGGATATAATTCATTTTTAAATACAAAATAAATACTTTTAACAAAATAGGAATGGTTAAAATCACATCACATAGTTTAGTAGGCACAGGGGCGATGGGTGGCCAGTGCCCCCCTGTCAACAAGTTTGCCCCCCCTTTGGCCCCCCTAAATTTGGAATCATATCACACCAAACAATTTTGGATGAAATTAAAGTTTTGGATTAAACTATATTTTAAAAAAAGAAAAACATCACCATCACCAAATTCAAATCTGCGTTCGCTGGCTGGCAGAGAGCCAGAGACACGCCTTTTTAAAGCACTGCGCATTATAACCAATCACACACGATTCTGTTGAGTTTATGAATGCAAGGACCAATCAGACTGAATTCTCTGGCTAATTCTCTCATCAGAAACAACAAAGTGAAGATGTATGAATGTAAGTAAGATATTAGTTTCACAGTGTAAACAGCTTTAGAGATTATTATGGGGGTTTCTGAGAGTGCTTGAAGTCGCTGGACTGAAGTGAAAATTCGTAATGGTTTTACTGGTTATAATGGGGCTTGTATTGGTTTTACTGGAAACTGTAATGGACCCTGTTGGTCTCTACTGGTAATTGGTTGTCTTCTATTGGTGGCTTGTTAAAACCAATCAATCCTAATGGGATATGTCCCAAAATACACTACAGAAAACCATTTTTAAATGGTTAAAAGTTGATGGTTTGTAATGTTTGTAATGGTTATTTGTAGTGGATATTGTTTTTTGTTTTTTTCAGTAGGGACATAAGCCTTTATCAGTTATATATTGTGGCTGCTGTGTGTCACATGACAAGCATGAGAGTCGTCCCCCCCTCCCCCCTCAAAAATAATGAGTGCATGATGCCCCTGACACTACAATACAAAATTATTTGTCAAATAAATGAAACATGATGAAACATTAATTTTAGTTGAAACTGTTATAGATTACTTCTAGAGATTGCAGTGATACATGACATGGTGAAAACTGACTGAATGAATAATACTTAAAGTAGGTTAAGATGAATTTTAAAATTGTGCCCCCTAAAAGCACAAGTGGCCCCTGTCGCCCTAGGCACAGAAACCACTCTAATTAAATCAATGCCTTTTACAGCCACAGGCTAATTCATTATCAATTGTGCAAACATAATACTGAAACTTCACCGGTATGTAATATGGCAACACAATGATTTTCCTATTCATTGCTTGTTATATGTTATATAACCTGAAATTAATGGATTGAACTTTTTTGTTATAATTTTAACCTGACTAGTATTGATTGGCTGCTTGCCTTGTATTCAGGCATTTACAAATCCAGTCATTCTGCATTACTCATTTCAGAGCCGCTCTCAAAGAGAATTTCATTGCCATTTTTTCCCTCCAGTGTTATTTTTTTAGGTTCAGTCTTAATGTAGGTAGAAAAATCAGTATTCACAGTTTTAAAGGTTGAGTTGATGTGACATTCCTTTTTCCTAGATTAAGGTGAGTAATTTTGCATTGTTTATGAAACACTAGAAAAACAAAAGACAATAGAGTTATTCATAAAACCCAGCATATGCAACACTTAAGAAACAAGCATAACTGCTTTCTGGCTCGTGGACTGTTCTTTTGTTTTAATGCCATTTATTCAAGGAGATTCTATCAGCAATTCAGATGTTGTTATTTCTCAAACATCTTCATGACCCTAGACGTGTCTCTGTGTTCATTCACTGATTTTGCTTGTGAATTAATTTATTTTCATTTAAATAATTATGTGTATAGCCAATATTGTGGATATATCCAAAAGAGGCTAAAAAAGAGATGAGAAAAGAAAGGATCCTTTCAACAAGATTAACTTCCTTCAAATTTTCAAGCTCTTAATAATAAATCACATAAAATCAGTCAAAGCAAAATCAATAAAAGTAATATGAAAAAACAGACGCAAAGATACTGAAGACGAGTGTATATATATACATTTGAAAGGAAAATATATTAAACACAATATGAACCTTCTTGGCTTTAGAATGGGAACAGAATACATGTGAAACTGTAATGGACCCTGTTGGTCTCTACTGGTAATTGGTTGTCTTCTATTGGTGGCTTGTTAAAACCAATCAATCCTAATGGGATATGTCCCAAAATACACTACAGAAAACCATTTTTAAATGGTTAAAAGTTGATGGTTTGTAATGTTTGTAATGGTTATTTGTAGTGGATATTGTTTTTTGTTTTTTTCAGTAGGGACATAAGTAAGTATCAGTTATATATTGTGGCTGCTGTGTGTCACATGACAAGCATGAGAGTCGTCCCCCCCTCCCCCCTCAAAAATAATGAGTGCATGATGCCCCTGACACTACAATACAAAATTATTTGTCAAATAAATGAAACATGATGAAACATTAATTTTAGTTGAAACTGTTATAGATTACTTCTAGAGATTGCAGTGATACATGACATGGTGAAAACTAGTTTATCTATCTAACCATCACAGAATTTGTAATGGGTTATAATGGGGCTTGTATTGGTTTTACTGGAAACTGTAATGGACCCTGTTGGTCTCTACTGGTAATTGGTTGTCTTCTATTGGTGGCTTGTTAAAACCAATCAATCCTAATGGGATATGTCCCAAAATACACTACAGAAAACCATTTTTAAATGGTTAAAAGTTGATGGTTTGTAATGTTTGTAATGGTTATTTGTAGTGGTATTGTTTTTTTGTTTTTTTCAGTAGGGACATAAGCCTTTATCAGTTATACAGTGGTATTGTGGCTGCTGTGTGTCACATGACAAGCATGAGAGTCGTCCCCCCCTCCCCCCTCAAAAATAATGAGTGCATGATGCCCCTGACACTACAATACAAAATTATTTGTCAAATAAATGAAACATGATGAAACATTAATTTTAGTTGAAACTGTTATAGATTACTTCTAGAGATTGCAGTGATACATGACATGGTGAAAACTGACTGAATGAATAATACTTAAAGTAGGTTAAGATGAATTTTAAAATTGTGCCCCCTAAAAGCACAAGTGGCCCCTGTCGCCCTAGGCACAGAAACCACTCTAATTAAATCAATGCCTTTTACAGCCACAGGCTAATTCATTATCAATTGTGCAAACATAATACTGAAACTTCACCGGTATGTAATATGGCAACACAATGATTTTCCTATTCATTGCTTGTTATATGTTATATAACCTGAAATTAATGGATTGAACTTTTTTGTTATAATTTTAACCTGACTAGTATTGATTGGCTGCTTGCCTTGTATTCAGGCATTTACAAATCCAGTCATTCTGCATTACTCATTTCAGAGCCGCTCTCAAAGAGAATTTCATTGCCATTTTTTCCCTCCAGTGTTATTTTTTTAGGTTCAGTCTTAATGTAGGTAGAAAAATCAGTATTCACAGTTTTAAAGGTTGAGTTGATGTGACATTCCTTTTTCCTAGATTAAGGTGAGTAATTTTGCATTGTTTATGAAACACTAGAAAAACAAAAGACAATAGAGTTATTCATAAAACCCAGCATATGCAACACTTAAGAAACAAGCATAACTGCTTTCTGGCTCGTGGACTGTTCTTTTGTTTTAATGCCATTTATTCAAGGAGATTCTATCAGCAATTCAGATGTTGTTATTTCTCAAACATCTTCATGACCCTAGACGTGTCTCTGTGTTCATTCACTGATTTTGCTTGTGAATTAATTTATTTTCATTTAAATAATTATGTGTATAGCCAATATTGTGGATATATCCAAAAGAGGCTAAAAAAGAGATGAGAAAAGAAAGGATCCTTTCAACAAGATTAACTTCCTTCAAATTTTCAAGCTCTTAATAATAAATCACATAAAATCAGTCAAAGCAAAATCAATAAAAGTAATATGAAAAAACAGACGCAAAGATACTGAAGACGAGTGTATATATATACATTTGAAAGGAAAATATATTAAACACAATATGAACCTTCTTGGCTTTAGAATGGGAACAGAATACATGTGAATATTATATATGTTAACCTGTTTGCTTGAACATGAGAATGGTAGTGATATCATACTATCCAATGTTTTTGCTATTTTAACATCAGGTCATTACTTGTGCGATAACATTTTGGTCAAAGCCCTGGAACATTCATAATGTGTTTGTTTTTGCTTTAACTATACTGTGTGCTTGAATTGTGCCTCCAGACAATGAAGTTAAAGCACAACTAGCACGTATGATGGCCTTGTTATCTTGTTTTGTTCACAAGATGTTCTTCTGTTTATAAGAAAGGAAAGCTTCTTATCTCCCAAGAGCCTACATAATTTCCTTCTTGTGTGTGGGGTGGTAATTTTAAAAGACAATTTAACAGCCTAAGGTTTAGTGAAACACAAGAACAGTGTACACAAGCTTTCTGCTCAATTCTCACAAAAAAAAAAATACAAAAATAACACACAAAAAAAGGAAAATAAAAATAAAATACTGAGTAAAAACAGTGTGTTGAAGTTATAGCTTTAGGCCACCATCAAGGTGGGGGGTCAAGTAAACAACTCTCGGAAACATCTGAAATACAGCAGTTCATGGGTATTATTTCTGTGGAGATGTTGAGTGTTTGAGAACGTATGCGTCTACTACAGCAGCATGTAGGCAGCCACAATCAGCACTGCAGCATGACTTAAGGCCTATACTTAGGGGCCTCATTTTGAGATCTTGTCTGAAAACACATCACTCTTTAACCCATCCAGACCCAGTGTCCATTCAAATGGACATCACTTTTCTCTGGTGTTTTATCATGATTTTACCCAATCACAAGGGAGTAAATTGAATGTTGCCAAGTCAATATACGAGTCATTTCTTTTCCAAAGAAAGCTATATTGAAATGGACAGTTTGGTCTTGTTGTGATCAAAAGTAAATACAGAATACTACAAATAAATAAATACATACTGTATGTATTTATTCTGAGAAGCACTTATGTGTCTTAATAAAGTACCTTGAATATGCAATATGTTTGTGTAATTTATATATCAGGTTAATTTAAAAGGGTTTAAAATAACCAAGAACAAATGAATCGCAATGGACAGTGGTTCTGAACAATAGAAACATCCAGATAAAAATATCTATGTTTTCATAAAGTGATATTTTATTTGAAATTAATATATTTTGATTATCTTTTTAGGGCTCCATGCACATCAGAAAATCAGTGGTCATATTTTTGTGTCCTTGGAACATAATTAGAGTCTGAAAGGGGTTAAAAATCACATGTTCACACTGATCACATTTGACAGCTTATACAAATGGTATATCTTTAATTTGTAAACTAAGGTATTAATAATTATTTATAATTGAATGAATATTGAATTACATTATGCTGTACAGGTGTTTGATAGCTGTATATATTTGTTACCACTACCATAAGGAAGGTCCAGTAAAATAACTAAGGAGGTAAAATAATTCATTATAAACAAAATTATTTATTAACACTACTAAAACACACATCCAGTATCTCCCCGCACAGCTTACATTTCACAAACATAGCATTCAGAATATACTTTTTGAGCTCTGAAATGTTTGGCTCAGATGTTTGGGTGTTAAGTTGTATTATACAAAAAGCCAGTAATTGCTCTGTAATTGCCAAGACATTTGTCTTTATGACATCAAAATCACCTTTTTATAACAATATCTATTCACAAGCCAACACACTGCAGCCAAATAGAATTGGATTGGTTGTCTCTGTCTGACATGCTTCCAAAAAGCTTTATTTTATTAAATAGCCAAATGTGCTTCTTGTCTCTCAGAATTTTCCCCCTTGATTTTGGACAAATCTGCTGTTTCATCATTTAAATGTTCTGTTTGAGAAGTGTGTTTGTTCTTTATTTCTTTAGAAATGCCACTTGGTTTAATACGTTATCTGTTGACATTTTTATACAAGTCACAGTGCAGTAAGTGTCCAAAAACTTTTGGAGCTGTATGTGCATAATCACATGGTTTCAGGATAAATACATCTGAAGTGTTCCCCATTTAGTTCAAGTGGGTCACTATATCTTGAAGACCACGAAGTTTTCGGACTTTTTTAACCTCAGAAAAGGTCAGAAAGTGGGAAAATGTGAAACAAGTGCAACTATCAGAACTAGCCATCCTCAAGAAAGAAAGAAAGAAAGAAAGAGAGAAAGAAAGAAAGAAAAAAATGGGAGACCACAAAATTAGCTTTAGCTTTCCATGATAGAGGTAGAGATGTACACAGGACGAAAACAGCATGTTACTTTTCTGAAATCTGCTTTGTACAGATGGGTGGCAGGAAAGAAATCCTTGTTGACAAAAACAACAAAGAAAAAAATCTATCAAAACAAAAATCTTCATATCACATTTCAGTTGCAGTTTTGCCGCAGGCATCTGAGAGACTTAACATTTTTAGAGAAGGATTTTATTGACTGACTAGAGGAAAATACATTTTTTGACTTATTGCTATCCTCTGTATTCAGGACAAGTAACACAATGCAGGATACTAGAACACCATCCCTACAGTGATGCTTAAGGGGGAAGTTGCTCCCATGCACTAGACAAGTCAAGATTAAATATAAATATATGAAGCTAAATACAGAATAATAAAAAAAGGAGTGCTGGGGCTAACAGGACTGGGACATGAAACTTACAGCAAAAGCCACATGGTGATTTAAATTTAGAAAGTTTTATTTCTTGGATGTTATTGTGTTATAACAATGTGAAATAACTGTTCACAAATGGCCCCCATCCAACGGCAAAATAACAATTTGGTTAACACTGTATTTTACAGTGTCCTTGTTACATAAGTTACTTATGTATGTGCTATAGTAATAACAGCAAATTATGCATAATTACAATAAACTAACCACAAACCTAACCCTAGTAAGTACATGTTAATAATTAATATTACTCAGTACATAACTATACAATTACACTGTAAAACAAGGACACTTTAAATGAAATGAACCATAAACTGTTTTGGTATTGTGAATTAAAATTAATTGATATTGTGAGTTAAATCATAGAAAAAAAATCATAGTTCCATGCTGCTCCACGAAAAACCGGAAAACTTTGAAATATGTTATAGTAGCACCTTTGATGGAAGTTTGATGGACATTGCAAGAGCTGGAGAATAGAAGATGGAGAATGTAATATATATATATATTTGGATTTCCATATAATTTATGGTTTTAAATCTAAATAATAATCCGCAATAAATAAAATACACAATAAAATACATTTTTTACAGTATATTGTTACAGTTGTATATATATATATATATATATATATATATATATATATTGTATTTTTTATAATCTAATAGTTGTTTCCCATTATTTGCAATTATGTTATATACTGTTATGCATTATATGCTTGTTGTCTGTATTTTTGTATGGCTGTTTGTACTGTTCATATACTGTACAGGAACTGGCCACAGTTTAATAAAAGGTTACTTATGATGAACTTTATCATGCGAATTATCATGTGGCTTTCTATATTACAACCTGTATTTAATAGTTATCAGTGCATTTCAGATTCAAGGTACAAAGCTGATTTATGCCATTCATATTGGTTGGTATATTAACTATTTATCAATTAATGAACATGATTATACCTGAAAATGATACATGAATTTGTTACCGCAAATTTAACAGACATTTCTTCCAGTGCACTGCATATAATGTCTAATGCAACTGCATTTTTGTATGTAGTTTCAGACTGGAGCAGTGTGAACTTTAAATGACTTTTAAAGTTTTTGGGTAAGGTCTTGTCATCATTTTTGCATTTCGTACTGAGCCTGGTGGTCAGCTGTCCATTCCTCTTACAGTACGCCTTTCCTCTTTCATCAAGATGGGACATTTGAGGGTTAGCATCATTTCTCACTGCCTAATCTTGACACCCCCAATTATTGCCGCTCCTGCCTGCTAAAGATTAGTCAAAAGCCTCAGTGTCCCGACGCAGACCATATTTTCACAACCCTGTCAGTTTCATAGTGCTATAACTCAGTATAAGGTCAGTCAAGAGCCACACGTTTAAAAAGAAACAGGCCTGGGGTTAATTGAAAGACTTTGTACCTGGCATCTCCCTCAGTTTCGACAGCACCAGAGTCCCAAGCGCTGAAACAGTCAGCTAGGTGTTAAAGCCATCATGCCATTTAATGGGATCCTCTTCATGTAATGTGAAACGCTTTTACCAGGACACCCTTTCAAATGATGTGTCTGTAGCTGGAGGGGTCTCATTGCAGACATTTCCCCTCGGCTTGAGATGAGCCCGCTTTAGCGATTCTGTGACTTGGCTGTGCTTTCGAATAGCCTGGGTTTGGTAAGACAAAGCAAGGACATGGAGTAATATAAAAACTGTCAGTTTACATGACGAAGTGGTGTTGTGCGAAATGATTCGAACAGTGCATTGTTAGAGAGGCCGCCATGCTCAATAAAGCTAAATAATAGTGCAGATAAAAGGGCCAGATAGAATGTGATGCTGCAGCCGCGCGCCGGGGGAAAGTGGCCGCTGATCCATGGCCTCTATTATAGCCTGTGTTTAGTGACACACATGCTCTCTCTTGTTGCTCCTTTCACCCTTAAAGACTTCAGCCCTTGAGTGTGTCTGTGAAACCCATTTAGAACACTCACCCACAAAGTCAAGGTTCTCCATCTTTCTTCCCATGCTACGGAAACTAGATCATTGGAAAGTGTTAATGTATATATGAAGAGTTTGGTTCCAAAAACCATTTTAAAAAAAATTGAGTTTCCGCCAAAATTATTATTATTATTATTATTATTATCAGGTATTGTATCTGGTCGGTATTGAAATGTCAATTTTTAATTTTACGCAAAATGCGATATCCGCCAAGTTATTCTGTCATGTTTTCTCTCTTTTTTTCCAAACCGCGACAAACGCCAGTCTCCCTTTTCTGCAGAATGCGATATATCCGCTCAACCAATCACAGCGCACCATTCCACACACTCTAGACAGTAATGGCGGCGCTTTGAATACACCCGGCATCCTAGTTTTCCTCTATATATATTAGGGCTGTTGATTTAACGCATTAATCTAATTAATTAATTATGAAAAAATATGAAAAAATAACGTGATAAAAATATTTTATCGCAATTAATGCAGCTCCCGCCCCAGACCTATAGGTCATATTACATATCATACAGTTAATTGGTGACGAACATGAAGCAGGGCAACAGTTCACTGAATGATGTAACCAAGAGAATGCAGTTATATGCCCCTAAAATTCAAGAGATTGGGGCAAAAATGCCCCTGTAGCTTTTGTTTCATATTTATATATCATATGATAACAGCGAGTGCAATATCACATGAGTCCTAGGCTGCATTTCCCAAAAGCATCCTAAGCCTAAGTAGATCGTAGATCTATTGCTACCAATGGTCTCTGCGATCAACTTATCTCACGATGCTTTCGAGAAATGCAGCCCTGTTTTGTCCAGAATAGCACGAGTGCAAATGTGATTTTATACAACAGTTCAGTAAATAAGAAGTTAATATTGTTATATTTAAACACAATGGGCCCTATATTAACGATATAAGCGCATGGTCTAAAGCGCACGGCGCAATTGCGCTTAGGGCGTGTCTGAATCCACTTTTGCTAGTTTAAGGACGGGAATGGTCTAAAAGGGTTGTCCCTATTCTCTTAATGAGCAATGGGTGTGTTTTGGGCGTAACGTGCCATACACCAATCAGAGTCTCATCTCCCATTCCATTTAAAAGTCAGTTGCGATCGCGCCATGGCAGATTCGCTATTTACATGGCGGAATTTACAAGCGGAAAAACTGAACACTTCTCTAGTGAGGAAATGGATCTGCTCGTGTGTGTAATTCTGATATTTTTACATTTTAATCCTTTCATTTTTCATTTTTAAAAATGTCTGTGTGCTGCTCCCTGTGTGTGTAATAAGCAAAGTGTATGCGCGGTGTGCACCCACCTATAGGCGCATATTACTAACACACTCTTTAAAAAATAAATAAATAAATACTGTGAGGAAAATGAATAATGCAAATTTAAAAAGCTTTAACCTTTTATACCATTTAAGCAATTTAAACTATATAAGTATCACTTAAATAGATACATTTTTGCAAATTCTGTAGTAAAAAATGGCTTATGTGAACAATGTATTGACTTCTAAAGTACAATTAATTTCATTAAATGCAAATAACTACAATTAATTTGATTAGTGAATCAACATCTAATTAATTTGAGTAAATCATTTAATTTTGACTGCACCAATAAAAAATGTCACAAGCGACCCCGCTCTCCCCTACATGAAAATATACAGTACTTCAAGAGGATTATGGCTAGCAAGTGAATATTCAATATGTACTCAAAAAAATGTAGCATCTGTAGTTATTATAAATGTAGTTATTCATCTCGACCTTGAACACAGACGCTCCTGAGTGCTAATGAAAACCTCACATTCCCTTTCATCAGCAAGGTTAAGCGAAAGAGTCAGAAACACATGCATAACCGAATCAAAATTAACGTGATAACTGCTGAATTGATGCAAGTTGACAAGAGGCCAACCCCTGAACCAATAAACAGGAGCACAAATCAGGCTTACTCAAGCTTAGGAGCTTCAGACAGAGGTTGAGAGGGGGATTGCCGGCATATTTTTAGCATGCCTTTTAATTGCCATCTTCACCTTTTCATGTCAGAGCCATTCAAAATAATAGGCTGACATGAACCTCACCTTCCCCTGCTGTAGTCTCGGTGGACGTACCCTCCTCTGTATATCTCATACTCTTCCAGAACACCGCTGCTTGCAACATTCCTGGCAAAGTTCACTCGTTCCGCCCACTGTAGGCCGCGATGTACCCCAGAGGCCCCCCACAGACATGACAGCTTCCGGGCTGCATCTGCCCAGCTCTCTCTCCATGCAATCCTGCCCACATAACTTAATTGCTGTCTTCTGTCATTTAGTGGGGGGAATAATTGACCAGCAACAGAGGCAGCATTTCAGGCAAAGTGAAAGAAACGTTCCAAATTAAAATGCTGCCTGCTCCCATCTTAGTGAACAGGATGCAGGCAGCGAGGTGTTGAACATGAACAAGATTATTGCTCCTCAAAGCAGAGCCTGCTCACAAGCATGAGACAGACATTAGGAGAAATCACCAATGGCGTTCTAGCTTTCAGAAACTTGCATCGATACACCAAAATAAGCACCTAGAGAAACAGAAGTGAATTGAAAGGTGAGTGGACAGATGTCCCAATATAACCCTGGAAAACAAGGATGTCTATAATACATGGAGACAGATATCTGTTTGCATTTCCATTCATCTCAATGGCAGTTTCACAGCAGTTATAGGACTCCGGGAAGTATGTGATTTCATTTTTGTTCACAGGACCACAGAACTTTTTGAGACAATTAACTGAGCAGTAAATGATATGATGTGACCAATTATTCTAAAAGAGTAGGGAAATTAAAGGGATAATTCACCCAAAATTGAAAATTCTTACTCAGTCTCAAAAGAAGATATTTTGAAGAATGTGGGTAACCAAACAGTTGACTGTAGCCATTGACTTCCATAGTATGGAAAAAAAGACTATGGAAGTCAAGGGCTACCGTCAACTGTGTGGTTACCCACATTCTTCAAAATATATTGTTTTGTACTCAAAAAAAGAATGAAATTCATAGAGGTTTGGAACAACATGAGGGCAAATAAAGGCTGAGTAATGTGAATAAATGATGACAGAATTTTTGCGTAAACTATCCCTTTATTTGCCATACATGGAGAACAGATGTTTCGGCTTTTCACCTTCTTCCATGAATTATTTTACAAAGCAACAGTTTAAAGTTAAAAAGCCTTAATGATGAATTTGTTTCTTACAAACAAGCAGCTTTTCATTCACAAGACATTCATTGATGGACTGGAGTCATGTGGATTACTTGTGGATTATTGTGATGTTTGTATCAGCTGTCTGGGCTCTCATTCTGACGGCACCCATTCACTGCAGAGGACCCATTGGAGAGCAAGTAACGTAAAGCCATTTTTTTTTCAAATCTGTTCTGATGAAGAAACAACTAATCTACATCGTGGATGGCCTGAGGGTGAGTAAATTTTCAACAAATGTTAATTTTTGGGTGAACTTTTCCTTTAAGATAAATCCCTATACCACTAATGCACAGACTGGAAGTCCATCTAGAAAAAAACACAGCCAACCAACCAAACCTTGAGCCCCTAGGGGGGAAAAATGCACTTCAATACCCACCAAGCCCTCAAAGAAAAACCTGGATCTAAATCAATGGCTTCTGAGATCTCCAGGAAAGAAGAATAAATGTTTTGTCATCTAGCATCTGCTGTTGAAAATGCACAATCCCTTGGACAATGCTTGTGGGTCCAAACTAAAGTGTACCAGTTGCTATACTGGCAGTACTGCCATGAATTATAAGTGTGAAATTTGCACAGAGCTTTAGAGAACAGAAGGTAACATCAAATGAGTGTAAAGAGAGTGGGTTAAAAAAAAAAAACACTGTTGAGCGATATTACCACTAACATCTCAAAGCAATCAAAGGACATGTTTATAATTTCCAAAGATCCAATTTCTCCTTGTGACTGAAAAAAAAAAATAGCAAAAGCAATCATATGAAAAATGCTTTTAGGATTTTTCTTTTGTTAGGACAAGGGGCATCCTTGTATGAATCCATTTGCATTCATTTTTGGGTTATAATAGCTGCCATTTTCAAGTCCATTTTCAGAATAATTTATCCATCTTTGAATGATAAAGAGCCACATCATCAGATGCTTTGTGTTAAACAATGGACCTGATATTAATCTCCAAGACAATGACAAAAGGTTCATGCGGAATAATGTATGCCAGATCAAAAAATAAGCCTCTCTAATGACGTATTCTTTGTTTTCCAATGGCACATTTACAAGTCTTTGCATCTGTTTATGCATGTCAAATCTATCTCATTTCCCTATCTGTCGTTATGCATCAGGAGGGGGAAAAAAGATATTCGTATCTGGCCTGGCTGGCCAGTTCAACTAACCATGTCATTTTCCTGCTAAATGTCATTAGGAAAACTTTAATGTCACTCTAATTCAGATCCTCAACAGTGTGTGTACTACTACGACCACTCAAGCACAGTCTCACATTTTTAAAATAAAATAAAATAAAATAAACCATTTTCACAATTGTTCTTAGACGTTTGGATGTCAAGTAAGGCTTCATTCCATAAAGTCATCATTCACAAGTGGTCTGGACTTGCTGCCCCATTCCTGGACCTTGAGAACATCTTAAGCATTCACTATGAGAATCTTAGATAAGAGATGGACAGACATGACGGTGGATTTATGGACTCAGGATGAGGCACAATAGGAACCTGTTAGCGGTTTCCGCTTTCATCCTCCTCCTGGCTAAACAATCCTATTGTGTGCCTGTACGTGGGCCGGTTGTTGAAGGGCCAATATGACAATGACTGGTGGGTAAGTGTTTTTCCATCACAATACTGATAGTAATGGACCTATTTCACTTCTTTCAGTGTACATTATGAAAAGTATACATGTGTTTAAAGGTCCGTGTATGTTTACATAACCCTTGCTATTTGGTTGCAAGGCCTTGTGCTTAACACACAAAACAAACTGCAAATTAATATTGATAGTGTCATGTTGTTTCGAGTTTTCTCCTGAGATAAAGCACCAAGTAATTTCAAGTATCTTTTCTATACTGTAGCTATGTATTTATTATTATTATTATTATTATTATTATTACACGTAAGTTTAAGTTAAATTGAAGGAAACATCTGAAATAAATGATAATATATGAACAATAACTATTCACATTATTTATGTGTAAAGGTGCTTTTCATATCTATTTGCATACTTTATGGTTTCATACCATACATAAAGATTTGCAGCACATGAGCAAATTTAATTTCACATACTGCTCATCTTTCAATGAACAAACAGAGTCAGCATGTATCAGCCATGTTTAATCGACTGGGTTCTAATCCAGCCTTTACAACTCAGCTTCTATCTCTAGCAGCTAGTTAAGTGGTAGGATAGTGTTAAAAGATTTGCAAACACAAAGGTCCTGAGTTCAAACCCCGGAATGGCTGATTTATTCATCCGAGAGTGAACAAGACACTTAACCCAAAGTCTCTCCAAAGGGACTGTCTTGCAGGAAGCTCTGCAAAACCATGATAAACGTACAAGTGCACATCACTCTGACTGACGATATTTTTGGCTTAGACATCAGAGGAACATGTCGTATAGGGGAAAAACATCAACTAAGGATTTAATTTTCGCTTCAGTCCTGTTGTATTTAAAGCATTTCCTTGTATTGAATACCTATAGAACAGTCCAACTCTGAGTAATGACTGCCTACTTATATCTTATAGCTGACCTTTTTGGGAAATTAGGTATATAATTATGTCTACACCACTCTGACTCAAAAAAAATTATCTAATATTCACTCAAAATAACTTTTTTTTACTGTTCATTTCAGTCAGGACTCAGTGCATTTTGAAAGAGTACAACAAATCACTAAAGCTGTTTGTATTACTTGGTCCTGAACTCATATGAATGTACAAAAGCAAAGATGTGCCATAATATATTTATCGCCATAGTGGACCAGATTAGTTGTTTTCTGCAGCGTTTTGACTCCAAATGATTGCAATATGCAATTTAGAGACACTGCTCAGTCTAAAGTAATGAAAAAGCACCCCCCCCACCCCACATTTCAGAGGACAGATGAGGCAACTTAGGTAAAAGAGAGAGGAAGGGAGTTCTAGTGTTCTAATGGAAGTCTATTAATTGCCTGCATTAGACTCTAATTTATGCATGAAAAATGGCGGTAGTGGAATGTAAATGCAGAGGGGTAATGGACTCCTATGGATGTGCTGGTTCTTATTCTCCCCATTAACCTAAATGCCTATAGGTTGTTTTATGTAGCCTACAGTTTACATCTGGCAAAAAAGGAGTTTGTGCTGTTTGTATGCAAAACAATTAACTTCCTTTCATCTAATATCATTTGCTATGCCCACTGCACTTGGTCCATTACATAGCTATATTAGACTCAAAATGAAAAGGGTAGACGTGAAGCCATCATGCAGAAATAATATTACACTTTATGGGAACAAAAATACCGGTCCAGAAGAGCAGAACGATGTGCCACAAATTACTTTCTAAAATCACTTAATAATTTAGCAAAAAAAATAAATGATTATTTCTCCTTAGGAATGACTCAATTAAATAATGAATGACTTCTGAAACCGTCACATGTTCTAATGATGTTCTCATGGATGGATGGATGGATGGATGGACGGACAGAAATGGATGGACAGAAAGACAGATAGACTGACTTAGAAAGAGACAGATAGATAGACAGACAGACGGATGGATGGATGGGATACTATTAACTGACACTAGTGGTACAAAAATTAAGAAATTACACATGTCAGCTCTAAGATGTGATATAGACGAAAAGGTTTTCAAGATTCCGATTAAACTTTCCCTTTCTGCATACATTTCCTGTGTCTAATGTTCTACATTAAACCCTGTGTGACAGGCCAAGATCAAAACAACCCCCCAAATTCTCAAGAAACAGGTCAACATACACACACAAAAATCATACAAGATAATTCTTAAATGAATTAAAGACTAAGAAAGGGAAAGTGTGTTACATTTGTAGTACCATAAGTTCTCATTGAGGGGCGGGGGATGGGATTCATCCTTTAAACAAGACTGCGCAAAAATATCTATAATACATAATGCATGAAATATTTCTTGCAACACTCTCAATTTATATATTTTTTTCTCTTTCTCAAATCCTGCTAGAGGCACATGAAACAGGTCAAATTCAAAGCTTTCTGTGAATGAAATGTCCATGTGTCTTGCCTATTCAGCTGCTGTAATGGTGGACACTGGCCTCTGATTTCCCTGGGGTATGAAAGCTATCATATCATTCAAGCTTTCCTTTCAAGTTTTTATTCCAGTTCTGATGGCCAAACCGGAACAGAAACACATTTCATTTTGACATTCTAAGCTTTCTAGAACTGATCACTCTCACTAATTACTGGTATGTTGAAACATGGCATTATTATGAGTTATTCTATTCAAACCACTCTGTAAAAACAGACAATGGGTATTGCATTTAGCCACCATCTCAGTTATTTTGCAAGTATGTCATTATTAAAGCTAGAGACGTGACATTTAACAAAAGTCTTTTAAAAAGCTACAAACTATCACAGATTAATGCCCATACAATGTGCAAAAGGTTGCATCTGCAAAATTCTATTCATAGTTACTGTAACAGAATACCTTGTAATATCCTTCACATTGTGAGACTTTCAGAGAGGGTCGACTTTGTAAAGGAATATTTTTTTGTGTGTATCTTACACTTACATTACAATAGTGGATTTGAAAATAAACAAAATTCAATTTAGGGAAGTCAAACTACAGGACACCACTGGCGTCTTTTTGATCCTAATGCCAACTTGGCATGCTGGGCAAAGGGGTACAAAATTGAAAAGTTTATAAACGCCAAAACAAACATCCAAAGAAGGGTTGATGCAGCATTCAGTATAATTAATTTAATTTATTTTATATCAGAATACATAATAAAAATAATTATTTTGTGTGATGTAAGTAGAAATTACATTAAATATTACAAAATACTTTGTTAAATTGAATACTGAACAAGCTGACTTCAGGTCACTCGGAAAGCAAATCATCAAAGCCACATACTGTCCATCAAGCCCTGCATTATATTTAATTGAAAAAGAAGTAAGAGGCCCAGCACAATATACAGTCAAGAGGCCCAGAATTTGTAGTGATGGGCAACAAAACTGGCAAGACTTAATTGATTCCATTTACATTTGTTGACCTTTCTGAAGAGGAAAAATCCCTTTGAGATTCATACTTACAGCTGGGACAAATCACTGACAAGACACTTAATAAAACTGTTCAAATCTGTACAAGATTTGTTTGACTTGTTGCATTTCCATTTTAATAAAGCTGTCATGCTCTGCATTATACAAGAGATACTGTTTTTAAAAGCACCCAGAGAGCAAACCATTTACATCACAGCTAGCATATTAAAGGGGTCAATGCAATTAATTGGTTGGTCAGTGTAACATCAAGCAACAGAACAAGTGTGTGTGTGTGTGTTCCATTTGACACAGCTGTCAAGCTCGGGAGAAGTAAAATGTTATTGCATTTGGGGCAAGAAATCAATACTTGGCCGCAAGTTGCATATGTTGTCCATATGGAAGTTATGGATATTAAAAAAATATATAGGCCTATACACATGTTAAATTACCCTTCAATGCAAATAAAAGCTATTTTTGTGTATTTATTTTGCCTGTATGTAAAACCATCTGTGACTAAGACTCATTAGGGAGGGAAAAATATACGCAGAAGCTGGTGAGTGGTATTTATGAGTCAAGTCATCTTTACAGACTGTTTCAAAGCAGCCTCACAGCATAAACAGGAAAATAACAGAATTAATGATGCAAACTTTATCAAATGTAAGGCAAATCCAAGTTCTTCTGTAAAGCTCCTCTAGCAAGACAAAGTTTCATTATTGAGCTCCAGTCAGTTCAGTGTTGGTTCAGATCAGTTCAATAACTGTGTAAAGTTCATTAATTATAAAACAAGCTTAATTCATCAAAAAGCAGTTCAACTGAAGACAACTGTGTCATTAATCACTGAGTCAGTTCAATGTTGATTCAGTTAAGTTCAAAACAGTGTTGATGTTTCAAAATTAGTCATTTATGAATTAATAAATTTCAGCTATAAAACAGCACTACAGGAGACAATAGTGTAATCATCCAACTCAATCCATTTAAAATTGTGTTCTCATCCAATAGTGTCAGTGCAGTCAAATCGATTATATTGTCAAATATTAAGTGTCTATTATACCCCAACTGCAAGCTAAAGGCAATAGTGTCAGGGAACCCAAACTCAATAAGGTGACAGAAATGGAGAAGGAAACCGGGCTCTTGAGTGTGAACGTGTGAAGTTAAATATCAGACAAAACATTATTGCATACAATATATATCTGCATTTCTTAAAAATAATACCAAAATGTGTATACAACATATTCTATAAAGAGTTTCAAAAGCTGCTAAAAGGCTACAAAGCACTAAATGTATTGATCAGACTCTATAAGCCATACACCAGCAGCAAACACATGTGTGGAAATTCAATAATGCCTCCCCTCCAAGCATTTAGGGCAATAAATAAAATGAACCATTCACATTAAAGATATGGTCTATACTAGATGTTTTGGTCTCCAAATGGACAATACATTAAAAAGATACTTAAAAACAACCCCTCAGAAAACCTACTTGGTGACTGAATCCTCGCTTCACTTCAGCTGGAGACTCAATATGCTCCATGGAATCACTTTTTGCTCATGAAATATATTTGAAACATTCAACAGCTTAAAGCCATAGCAATCAACATATTAGTTTTCCATCACAAAGCATATTTAGCTGTACCCAGACACTCACAATCAGGGGCAATCCGAATAATATCTTTGACCTTCTCTGAAAATTAGAAAGCCAAATATGATAAGGACTAGTGACTGACATTTGGACCTAATAAATTGTTGTAAACTAAGGGTGAGGGACTTAGAATACTGTGAAGGGAGTAATAAAGTCTTATCGGAACCTGGCTTGCAACCGGTTCATTGTAAGCATAATAGGACGTTTAGGCCGTTTACAATGTCTATAAAAGAACAAATTGCAGCAGCTGTTTCTGTGGCATTTTTTACTGAACTACCATGAAGCTCAACTCTTCCACCCATCTTCTAAGTGAGTTATGTGTCATGTTCCCCGTAATACTGATTAATTGCTCGTTTCTAGCAGTGACTTGATAGTGTCTTGCCAAAAAATTCAATTATGAAGCACTTCTGTTGTCACGCAACTGGCAATCCAATGGTATTATTACAACACAATCAGCGCACTGACATATTGTAAATGGCAAATAATATGGGATATGTGCTGAAGTAATAACCTTGAGAGAGTGACGGATGGTAGTTGGGTTTTATGCTAATGATTGAATTATTGTTATTTTGTGTGCAGAGACAGATGGATTGAAATGGCTTTAACTTCAGAGGAGTGGTGCTGAGCCAAAGCAAAGCTTGAATACTGACAGCGGATGCTGTCGGGGCAGGAAAAAAAAGGTGTCATGCAAATGGAGTTTTTGCTCTTGGATCACAGACATTACAAAACTGCAAATTGTACTCTTGCATTTATTCTTTGTTAAAAGAAATATCTGATAAAGAGATACAAACTCCAAGACTGTATGTGTCTGTCTATGGGAGCACACAATGTCTTAAAAGGAGTAGTCTACCAACATTAATTTACTCTCATTTTGAGAAACAAAAAATGAGATATAAAATTATGGGATGATATTAGACTCTAAATGATTAATAGATGCACGCACAATTATCCATGTACTGCATACATTTTATACATGTATCTTACTAACCACACACAAATGCCTTTCAATTTGAGTCTGTGTAGGATGGTAGTTGGGTTTTATGCTAATGATTGCATTATTGTTATTTTGTGTGCAGAGACAGATGGATTGAAATGGCTTTAACTTCAGAGGAGTGGTGCTGAGCCAAAGCAAAGCTTGAATACTGACAGCGGATGCTGTCGGGGCAGGGAAAAAAAGGTGTCATGCAAATGGAGTTTTTGCTCTTGGATCACAGACATTACAAAACTGCAAATTGTACTCTTGCATTTATTCTTTGTTAAAAGAAATATCTGATAAAGAGATACAAACTCCAAGACTGTATGTGTCAATGTATGGGAGCACACAATGTCTTAAAAGGAGTAGTCTACCAACATTAATTTACTCTCATTTTGAGAAACAAAAAATGAGATATAAAATGACCATAACCATTATGCAGGTTACATATTCACCAGTAGATGGTGGCAAGTGCCTGTCTTTATGAGTGAGTCACTGAATCATTCATTTAATCAATTTACTCAAAAAAAACAAAAACAAAAAAAAAAACACAGACAGAACGAAACAGCTTGACTACATCTACGAAATCTTCATGAGTGTGTCACTGAATTAGTCAACCAACTGATTTGTTCAAAACTGCTGATTCATTTAGGAATAAAATAAATGGCTGCATTTATGAGTGAGCCATTTAATCATTAATTTAAAAAAATATATATTAATTTAAAAATGTATTCATTCAGAAACAAAATAAGTGGATATCTTATTGAATGAATCAGTGAATCATTCACCGAACGATTTCTTCAAAAACTCTTAATCATTCAGGAATAACATCATTGTGTGTTGTTCTGTGTGACAGTTCTGTTGTGGCTTTGTTTGGAAATATTTGGTCAAAAAATAGCAATGTAATTAAAAGTAAAGTAAAGTAAAGTAAAGTTAGCATAAGTATTCATGTAATTATTCAGTAGATGCACCCCTGCAAACAATAACAACATTGAGTCTGTATAGATAGTTCTCTTATCAGCTTTGCACATCTGGCCACTTTGATTTTCCCAAAAATTGTTCAAAGCTCAGCCAGGTTGCATGGAGATTGTGAGTGGACAGCCATTTTGGCCACATCAGACCATAAAACATTTTTTTTTTCCCTAGCAGGCTTCAGAGAGTCCCGCATGCCTTCTAGCAAGCTGCAGGCAAGATGTGATATGACATTATTTAACAAATTTTTTTTCTCCCTTAAAGCACTGACTGATGAAGAACCCAGGCAACAGTTGAAACTCGCTACAGATCACCAAACTGTTTCTATTGATTTCATAATACTTATGAACAGTGTTGGGCGTAACTCATTACAAGTAATGCGAGTTACGTAATCAGATTACTTTTTTCAAGTAACTAGTAAAGTAACGCATTACTTTTTTAATTTACAAGAAAATATCTGAGTTACTTTTTCAAAAAAGTAATGCCAGTTACTTTGTTTTCCCATTTATTGACTGACAGCTCTCCTGTCCCCATATTGGGAGAAATCGGGAGTACAGAGGCATTGTGTGCGCTGTGTGAACATGATGCTACTGTAGTTCTAGACTAAATGTGAATGTGCATTAATTCATCCCACTCACAAAAAACAGATTTAGTATTCATCAAAATGAATTAAAACAGTGAAATGCAAACTCAGAATATTCAACCATACTAATAAGCAAAAATGACTTTAGAGAAACTAACAATTGTGCTTTGTTTTTTGATTGCTGAAGAGTGTTTCTTCTCCTGCGTTCTACTGTACAGACGTGAATTTACTTTTGCTTCAGCCTGAGGTTTATTCATTACACTTTTTGGTGTGAAAGGGCTTTTATATTGGCTATAAATAGAACTTCTTATATTAAAAACACGCATTACTTTCCATAAAAAGTAACTAAGTAACGTAATTAGTTACTTTTTTTAGGGAGTAATGCAATATTGTAATGCGTTACTTTTAAAAGTAACTTTCCCCAACACTGCTTATGAAATCTGTCATTTAACAGATGAAATCTGTTATTTAACATTCATAATATTTGCTTGTTTTTCCTTTGACATTAAAGATTAAACAAAAAAAAAAAAAAAAGCCTAATTAAGTCTACTGTGATTCAGTGCTGTACAACAACAAAACATGCCAAGGGGATGAATACATTCAGTAGCAGTAAAATGAATTATAGTAATATTACTGTTCTAATGACATTTATAGTGAGTTACAGAGTCTGTGACAGTGGGAAAATTTGCAATACTTTTGCTAACACATTACTGACCACACTAACTCTCTGTATGGGATAAGAAGTGTAAAGAATATGAAAATGATTATAGCCATGCCACCTTTACGTAAGGTAAAATGACACTTCGAGCTCTCTACTAATTACTAAATTGAGTAATCTCCCATCAAAGGACTAAAACTTAATTAATCATGCTTGCCTGCAGTATATAGACAAATGACTACAATTGGGATATGATCAGGACATGGCAGAAGTCACGGAGGCACTCCTGATTCATCCATGCATGAGCAATTAATAGCCTGTAAGCTTCAGATGTGCTGGGCCTGCAAAATCAGCGAGATAGAATTACAACCTAAGTGCAAATATTCACTAGAGTGTCAATGAATATTCATGTCTTTCTTTTATGGGTGTGAGATAATCCTCTTGTTAACTGTCCTTTAGATTAAAATGTCCTATAAATCTATCTTTCTCAAGCAGGAGTTACTAAATATTCATTTAGAAACCGCTATATCATGTATGCATAACAATAACTTACTTTAATGAATAGTTCACTCAAAAAATAAAATAAATTAAAAAAAGTTGTCATCTACTCAGACATATGACGTTCCAAACTTGTCTTAGAATGTCCAAGCTACTCATTTAAACAGTTTAGGCAGTTTAGTAGAAAAAAAAATATTTTCATGAGTGAACTATCCTTTATATAATATAATGTTGTGTTATTCTGACACTTGCTGAAACAGCAAATACATACTCTAAAGAGCATCTTAATGATATACAGATATTAACATATCAATGATATAGCTTGTTATACTTGATTTTAGGTGCTCTGAGTCATGGTTCACTTCATGTCATGTGCTTTTTTTTTTTTTTTTTTCTTGAAACTCAAACTCAAAATGTGTTATGGGCCACATGGCTCAGAGGAGAAATTCCAATCTTGTCTCACTGCTTGAACTCCAGGTTAACTGACTCCTGATTCCAATTAGCTTCTGATGAAGACTTTAACCTAGAGATGATGTTGTATAAAGTTTAACTTTGCATGTAAAGGGCGCCAAGTTGTTTAAAGCTAGAATAGGCAATGTTTTTCATAAAAAAAAATTGTTATACTGGTTGAAAATCTCTTCACATCCTGATACCAATCAATAATTAAAGTGTATATATACAACATTGTAATTACTGATTGCTATCTTATCTTGCTATCTTATATTAAATGTGATATATCATTGAAATATCCTTGCCATATATATCTTATATCTCACATATCTTCTGTTGAATTCTCAGAACCGTAAAATGTTTGTCCAATCATTACATTCGTCTGAGGGGTAGCCTACAATGTTTTTGGGGAAACATGTTGTAAAGATTACTGTATGTGAGACTAACATTGTACTTGGTGCTTCAGAGGCCATCACAACACTAATTAAATTACATTATACTATATATCTTGATTAGGCCTTTCAATTTAACACATTAAGTTAATGTGATTAATCAGATGGAATAAAATTAGGTAACAACATAAATTCAGGGCTTCTCCTACCATTGGAACAATTCAAGACCAAACCACACTGAGAGCAGCCCATACAAGAATATTTTGAATAAATTGACAGTCTTAATATTAATATAGTACACCCCAGCTGCCAGTCACAAGTTCACTTTTACTACAGATATAAAGCACAGTAAAGCCTTCTAGTAATCCAAAAAGTCCAAATGGTCTTGCTGTCTCATCCAGAAACTGAATTAGAGACTCAGAGGGCAGCACTAGTTCTGCCTGATCCCTGATCGGTGAGACGAGTCTCAAATCATACATGCCAAAAAACACGTCCACCTCCCGCCCTCGCTGCAAGAAGGGAGCGAAAGATTAGCGTGTCCTGCGACAGCACAAATATTTCCCTCAACGGGGTCCCTGGAGGCCCCGAAAAGACCTGGCTCAGCGGAACCCCTGACAGGCTGAAGCACAGAGAGGCGAGTCAGCTAATCAGCATCCAGGAGAAGAGCTCTGAGGCTGGGTCATGCAGGCCACATCTCCTTCCTGTCCTTTTCCAGTGCAGTGTAGTGGGCCATTAGCAGCACTCTTTATCTGGTGCTCATCCAGTCACTGACACTGTGAGCTCAAGCTCTGGCATCAAAGCCGACGGTTTATTTCAAGTTGTTGATTTCTCAGGTTTAAACGTGCAAGGTATTTTAGCTGCGTTTCCGAGGGATGTTTAATGATTCATTCTTGTTAATCCATCCAACAGACAACATGAGTCCTGTAATGTTGCATAATTAGTATAATGAGGCATAATTAAGCCTTGGAAAAAAAAAACTATCAACAGCCTCATAATAAACACAGAGTTTATGACAAATAGGGACTTGTAGACACAAACAGGTGACTTATTACCATAAATAACAGAAATGCAGGTTGCAAGTGACAAGGGAACAACAAATTTAGATTAAATGTGCACATAACAAGCATTATGGTAGAGAGTTTAAGTGTGTGTGTGGGGGGGGTGTTTAATGAGGAAAAAAAAATTAACTTAAATGATTTTAGCAAATGGCTGCAATATAACAAAGAGTGAAAAATTTAAGGGGGTCTGAATACTTTCCGTACCCACTGTATATATACGTATATGTATATAAGCTATGAAGATAACATTTATTTATTTACAGTTTATTTACATTTGTCTACTAACAATGTCAAAGAATGGATTTCTCTATAATTTGACTAAAATTATATATTGACTGGAAATGAAGCATTTTTTCTGCTTTCAAGTGATACTTAGCTTAAATTCTCTTTATTGTACACATCATACGCATCATAATTCATATCATCCATTATCTTAAAGGATACTGTTGTCTCCTTAAAAAAGTACACTAACTTTTGAATTGAATAACTTTGAATAACTTTTGAAACATTTTATTTTTCCACTTTACCACAACACATATTTCAATTGTTTAGATCAAGTAATAATTAATATTTTTATTAATAGATTTTCATATTTTACATCTGAATACTTTGGTCTGGGAAAAAGGTAAAACAATAAAGTGTATTCATTAAGAATTTTCTGTACTAGAAGTACAGGGCCTAGCCAAACCTGGGGTGCCTGCATTGTTTTGTTGTGCATATAAAAATGACTAAAATGTTACTTTTAAAAATCACACCAAAAAGCTCAATTAGGGTGGAGAAGAGCAGATTCATTATTTATTTCTGAGTCAGATGTATTTTGATTGCGCTTGTGTCTCGGTGAGTGAATATGTTGGCTTTAAGCAATCAGATGTGACAAGCTTAATTGTATCTCTGCGAGGGGATGATGAAGTCACAGATATCCACCCATATGGAAAAGAAACAGAATGAGATGGAGCTGCCCATTTCATACTAGTCAATCAGGCTCTCCCTAAATGGGGGAAAAGACAGGGTAGGAGGGAAAAAGCTATGAAAACACACAGCAATATATGCAACCCAAGCTCATTTGAAAGACTGTGACAACATTTCTGCAAAATGGTAATATGTTGCTTCTTGCATGTTTTGTGACAGTTTGAAAGTGAAAAGTCCAGTGAGTGGAGCTAAAAGCAGGTTCAGTTTATCTGAAATAGATGAATGTGGTGACATTGTATTACCTTGGTTGTTGTACATCGCAGCAGATCAGAAATGAAATGTCCAGTGAGCGGCACTAAAAGATTAATGATCGCATTTGAAAATCACATGCCACCTGCAGTAAACCCCACCCTAAACCTTACCAACAGTGTTAACAAAAGCAAACGTGAGATAAAAACGTATATATGAAGCAACCATACCATTTTAGCTTGCTTCTACAAGTCTTTGAGCTCTTTTATCATGACTTGTTTTTCATAGGACTCAAGCAATCCGCATCGTGCAGTGCTGCACCAGGTGAGCTACCGTGCAAGTTTACTATATTTATGTCAGAAAAGCTATACATATGGAGCTGGATATGTGATGCACACATCAAAATGTATTACTTCACAAATAATGCACTATGGTAAACTCGTTTTGAGGTCATAACATAGTATTGTGCAAGCAATCACATGAAAATAAGTCTTTATAATTGTCCCCCTAAGTCATAATTTGTGTGGAAAAGAATAAAAGTTGTTGTTTTACTCCCACTAGTGGTCATTTCAGCTGGAAACTACATGGAAATGTATGTATAGGTAAGTTTTTCGAGTTTTGCAAAAATGTAGGTAGAGGCATGCTTTTCCAGTGATCCTGAAAATACCACTCTTATATTAATATTTACCTGTCTGTTTTGGGTTACACTTTATTTTGATGGTCCTGTTTAGAAAAAAATGTTGACTAGAAAAAAAACATTGCAACTACATCTAACTACTATTGTTTGGTTGGGGTTAGGGTCAGTTGACTAATTTGACTTAAAAGGCAGCCAAAGTTACTTATCAGTGCCGCCGCTCCATATACGCAGAGTACGCAGTTTGCGTAGGGCACCAACTCCCAGGCGGGCACCAATGTTGCTAAAAAAAATACAAAAATTAAAAACTTTCGTTCTATATTAATTTTAACATATACATATACGTAAATAAAAATATAAACATGAACATATATACATAATTATACAAAATGCGTCTTATGGTGAACGCAGTAGACAGGTGAAGCACACGTGATGCGCCATTCCCGCATCCGCGCCCGCGCCCGCTCACGCTCTCACCTCATGTTTGCGGCTGACTGCAAATGATCATAATAAGACATCAGTAGTCTGGCGCCGAGATAAGAAAAAGAAAAACGAATTAACCATGCCACAAATTAACCATGGTTTTGATACATAAAATCGCTTCAAATAATAATTTACGAAGTATTCAAATAATATTTTTGTGGTAATAAAAACAGACCTAAGCGAACAACAACCTTTAAAATGACATAAAATGCATTATATAAAAACAATGAGGCAATAATGATTGGTTAATTAATAATAATCGTATGGTTTCATTGAATAACACTGTTAAAATGCATAATGTAATACAAAATAATTTATGTAAGTTACATTATATATTATTACAAATGCGGGCGCCAAAGGCCTGGTAATTGCTGTCGTAACACTTACAAGGATGATCAAATCCTTGTTTAATATTGACCAAACATTTAATTAAAATATCCACTTAATCTTTCATTTTTGCTCCCATTTGGCCAGCAGCGGCCCTGTTACTTATAGTCAGTAGAATGTCTCTTGGGGAATCATTAAAATAGTGTGTTAGCAGATATTAAGCAAACAGTCTACTAATACTGGTACGAATGGCTGGTAGTTGACATGTAGTTACAAAGTTACTTATAGTCAAAATAATGTCTGAAGGGGACCATGAAAATAAAGTGTTACCCTGTTCTAGCCACTAAACGGTCCATTAAACTTTCCTTTCTGCTGTGCATCTTCTCTGCTGTAATATATTTTCAGTAGTCTCTTATCTTTTTTCTCCCAGTGCTTACCTGTTTCTTTGTCAATCTCAATTCCCACAGAGCACAGCTACTTGACGCAGGAAAATGGCTACTGAAATACACATTGAACTGAATGACAGAAAATCCTGCCATGAGCATGTGCACTGGTGTCAAAAGTATTCACATTCATTACTCAGGTAGAAGTATAGATACTAGGGTTTAAAAAGACTTCTTTAGAAGTTGAAGTATCAACTCAAGCTTTTTACTCAAGTAAAAGTGTAAAAGTACTGGTTTCAAAACTACTTAAAGTATAAAAGTAAAAGTAATGTAAGGAAAAAAATGCCATTAAGGACAAAAGCTTAGGCCGCGCCACAGGGGCCTATTGTGCACTACCCCACCTCCTCAAAAAAACATTTTTCTAAAGGCCATAATGACTATAATGTTATATTAAAATGTTAATGTTGAAAAATGTGGGATGCACTAGGCTACCTGTTTCAGCCGCATATATGCCCATTGAAAATGAACGCATTTTAGTACAATGCAAATACATTAAATGTGATTTGTGTCATGTGCAGGTGCGATGGATCGCGTACAAACCAATAGGGTGTCGGAATGGTATATGTTTATACTTCTCATCCAACCACAATCAAATTCACTCTATCCGGATGGCGCGATTTATCTGGATAGGTTGTTTTTTTTAACGATGACAAGCCGAAATGAAAACAAGCCGAAATGAAATAGGAGTAACGAGGGTATTTTTAAAATGTAAGGAGTAGAAAGTACAGATAATTGCGTGAAAATGTAAGGAGTAGAAGTAAAAAGTCGGCTGAAAAATAATTACTCCAGTAAAGTATAGATACCCAAAATTTCTACTTAAGTAAGGTAACGAAGTATTTGTACTTCATTACTTGACACCTCTGAGCATGTGTAAACCAATTATCATATTTTTCTTTGTTTTGCTGGTAATTTCAATCTCACTTGGTATACAAACACAATTATCTTCCTCGATAATGAATGTTTCGCCCTGAAATTAAAACTCTGTCATGATTTACTTACTGCCATGTTGTACAAAGTTTCTTTCTTCTGCAGAAATGCAATTAAGACGAATAAGGAGCTTTCAAGTACACAAAAGTATTATAAATGTGTGCTTGTACTCTATATTTCAAGTGTGAAGCCACTGAGGGTGTAATTTACATGTATTCAGACACTTTTTGGTAGAGGTCTTTTGGTTCAGTATACATGAATACCAGGGACAAATACAGTGTTGTTTTAATGACTGCATGCACAGGACTTGTATGTGGAATTTAGAAACTCAGAGTTTCCCCCCCTTGGATGGGACGATACAGTTTATATTGATACAGCCTACTCTGAGGCTGCGAACACATCTGAAAAATAACGAAGGACACAGAGTGAGCTGCTGCATAAAAGTGCATAATTTAAGTTGTCCTGAAAATGAGATGTGCTTTATATTAAGCATATATATATATATATATATATATATATCCGACGCAGCTCGAGTTCCTGAAGAGGAACTTATATCTTACAGTTGTTGTAAGATATACAATCTGTAAATGTTTAAAATTTACAAGTACTCCCATGTTGCAAAAAGGCTAGTCCTGACAGTAAGTTTCTGTTCAACTTCACCAACTTCACTGAAGGCAGCGCATATGAGTGTCAAACAGAAAAAGTGCAATAGAATATTTTGGTTTCAGCGGTATTGACATTTTAAAAGACAGTTTTTTTCAGTAAAATACTGTTGAATTAAAAAAAGAAAACTTTTATGCTGTTTTTTTCTGCACATGTAATCAAAATTTCACCCCTAAAAGGAGCCAATGAAAAACTACATTTATTCAAAAGGGGTGTTTAGAAAAAATAATACATATACTTACAAATATACTATATATATATATATATATATACACACACACACACACACACACATAAATATACTATATTGTGGTCAATATAATGTCCAGGCCACTTTCAATGATTTTAATTAATAAACTGTAATTTGATATTTTTTTTATAAATTCAGCAAATTTCAGTAAATTCAGTTAATTCAGCTATTAATAACGGTTTTTAAAGTGTGCAAACTGATGCTGTCACCTGAAAACTCTCATCCCTCCATGCCAAAAGCAGACAGGGGGTAGGGCAGTACAGCTGTAGAAGATTTTTGCCACATCTCCTTCTTTTGACAGATTTTTTTCACACTCAAAATAAGGTCTACTCTACGGTTGAGAAATCAGTTAAAGAATTAAAACCACACTGTTTTTGTTCAGTACACAAACTGAACCGAAAGACCAGCACCAAAAATGTTCTCGGTTCTATCCTTGTCATGTTCACGATATCTAATTTGTGTGCAAATGATTAATTTGAGTTGGATCTTTTCAATAAATCGAATGGTTTAAGAAGACTTAGCTGGCCATATAGACCATATGCTTCTGTGATCTTTTTTGAAGCTCGAAAGCTCCAGTCCTGTGAATGAGATGGCATCATTTCTATTTTTGGGCAAACTATCCCTTTAAATATGTTATATCCCCAGTTATTTGTTCTTTTTGTGCTGTATCAGGAATATTTTGTGACAAGATTTTTTGTTTTATTTACTCCCTTGGATCAGCTAAGGCAAAACTTTATGACAAGGCTTAAAGTCAGCAAAGAGGGCATAGCTCTACAGCTCCGCTCCAAAGTGGCATCTCCAATAATCCCTGTAATCCATGATACCCTTTGCTTTTTTTTTCTGCTGATACGGTGTTTGCTGGTCTGTGGTAAGATCTTCTTTGTCATACACACAAAAACCACACAACAAGCCTCATTGGAGCAAGGAGGCGTGCCATTGCACAAACAGGAGGGCATTTGTCTTGAGACATAACCACTGCTTCAGCTGTTTTCAAGCCAGATCAGGGCCCTGTCAGCCCTTTCATTGTCTTGTCATGATGAAAGGAGAAAACTCACAGGTATATACTTCACAGGTTCTGCAGCACTGAATACTTTATCAGCAGTGTTGGGAGCAACGCATTACAAAAGTATTAATATTACAGTAGTATATTACTTTTTGCTGTAATGCAGTAATATAACGCATTACTAATAAAATTTGAGTAATATTATTACTCGTTACAATCTCAGTAACGCAAGTTACAACAACATATTTTAACTCAAAATTAAGTGGTGAATTTACCAACACCGCAAAACAGCACCAGAGAAAAAAATCTGCGGGTAAAATAGTTTGTCTATTTCCTGTTAAAAAAAATCAGCAATATAATATTTACAGATCTGAATTCTTATTACAAAAAAGGTACAATGTCTAATTTCCCATTTAAGCCTGGAAGTTTAGTTGCTTTCAGTATATATATCCAGAAAGACTCTCTCTTTAAAAGCCTATTGACCCTATCACCTCCTCTTATTGACCTAGGGACATGTTCTATTCCGATTATCTTCAATGTACTTGGGCTACCATGATTTTTCTCTTTATAATGAAGGGCCATAGGATACAAAGGGTTACAAACTCGAATGGCATTCTTATGTTCTGCTAATCTGATCTTTAATTTCCTTGTAGTCATCCCTATATAGAAACAACCACATGGACACTCTAACCGATACACTACTTTTTTTATTTTTTTTCCTCCTTTATACATGATTATATTGTGTTTGATTTAATTTGATATGTAATCGTCGAACTCGAATGGCATTTGTCATTTCGTTCAGCTGTTGTCTCTCATCACCTCACTAGCTCTTGTATTTAAATTCCACTGTTTCTGTTTATTATTGTCAGGTCTCGTCTTTACTACGGTTGTGTTGGATTTCCAGTGTCTATGTTGCATTTAACATGTGTGAATTATTAAAGACTGTTTAACTCTCATCTTCGTCTTTGTGCGTGTTTGTACACAGCTCGTTGTGACAACATGTTTTTTTTCAGAACCAAATGGAAAGATGTGAATGACTTTCATAATATCAGAAAGCAAAACAGGCCTTATAGATGTAACCAAAGACTTACACAGTAACAAACCTGTTATTCAAATGAACAGCAATGAACTCAGAGTAAAAAAAAAAAACTTCGAAATTCTAATTAGAGTTAAAATAAAAAGATCCTTCTACTATGGACAACACACAATGCAATATTTAATATTGCCAAAATACTTAGATAATTTAATATTTCCATTCAAACAGCAGCTTGCAGCAGTGTTTCTTTAATTGATTGAATCTATGCTGAATTGCTAACTCAATTGAAAACAATGAGTGCAATCCAGCAGAACAGAGCAGGGAATGCAGATGGAGGGGCACGTGGCTCTCCCGTTCCCCAGGAACATGTCTTTGCTGGCAGCAAATCAATCAGCTGTGATAATGGCTGTCTCGCTGCCTACAGTGGCACCTTTTAACAGCTTAGCTCAATTTTGTGGAAGACACTTTTGACCTTTTGTGGACACTTAGAATCTTGTTCATCAAGCCAATAGGTGCAAAAAACGCCTGCATTGATAGTTTCTATCAACAAATGGATCGACAAACAAGATTGTAAATATTGTCTGGCTGTCCATAATAAAATAAATATATAACCTGATTGCCCATAAAATGCCAGTAAGCCACTAAGAGAAATAAGCGTGTGTATGTGTGTGTGTGTGTGTGTGTGTGTGTGTGATTGATTTTCCTCTTTTTTTTTGTTGTTGTTGTTTTTTTCCTTTGTAATATTTAGGTAAGATTTTTCAAGAAGTCAAGGCTGCATTTTTTGATGAATGTGGTTTAATGTTGTTAATAATAAAAAATGTAATAATGTAAAATAAAATGTCACTTAAAGGGGAGGTCTAATGCTATTTCATGCATGTTGAGTTATTTACACTGTTAAAGAGTTGGATTCTCATGCTAAACATGGCCAAAGTTTAAAAAAACGATATGAATGTAGAACAGAGTATTTCTGTGTCAAATATACTCCTTCCGGTTTTGTACAAGTTTCTGAGAGTTTTTTTCAAGCTTGGCTCTTCGTGACGTAAAGAAGGGTGGAACTCCTTGTATGGGCATTTCTCCTGGAAGAGCGCGCCTGCGCACACACATCGACCAGAGCGAGAGCAAGAGCGCGCCCATCAACATACTTCATTCGGCTGCACTGAACGGGACTCGCTCGAGAAGAAAGTCTCCAAAGAAGTGTGTTTTTGGCTGTAAGGGAAAGATAACCTTGTTCAGCTTAGCAAAGAACCCAGCGTTACGTGAACAGTAGGGCTGTGTATCCCCAGCAAAGTCACGATACGATACGTATCACGATACAGGACTGCACTGAATTTCACCATCAAATCTCTGTGACGATACATCGTCGTATCGATGTATCGAACACAGCACTAGTGAACAGTGGATACAGAGTTTTGCAAGTGTGTTTGTTGACGAACGTTTTATAAACAAGGCCCAGTTTGGCGCTGGATTTGCACATCGTTTGATACTGGAAGATGGAGCGATACCAGCTATAAAAGATCCCGGTAGATTAATGAGACCTGCCTGTTAGATTTACACAAAAAGAATTATATTTCATGTTTAACCACTGTAGAGACATCAGAGTCAGCGGCAAATTCCAGAAGAACTGGCTGAGGTAAAGCTCCTCTCAGTGGGTTCATGAGCGCTGAATGGCCGCTGATGCCCTGGAGCTCACATCTCCGAAAACGTTGAAGCAAATTCTCATTAAATTTTCATTTTAACAACAAACCGCATATTTGAAATCTAAACAATACATTCTTGCCCAAAAAAACTCTTAAGACTACATTCTGTGACAAAAAAAAACAGTATTATTTATAAAAATTTGGGTGTCTGCCATGACACTCCCTGTTAGAAATACTGCAAGCGGAGTGATACAAACGGTGAAACAGTTGGAGTGCTGTTATCACTAGAATACCGCATGGCTGGAAAAGACTCTCAGCCAATAACATTCGAGGACATATATAATGTGTACTTGAATTCCATATATATAGCTCACATCTCCGAAAACGTTAAAGCAAATTCTCATTAAATTTTCATTTTAACAACAAACCGCATATTTGAAATCTAAACAATACATTCTTGCCCAAAAAAACTCTTAAAACTACATTCTGTGACAAAAAAAAACTGTATTATTTATAAAAATATGGGTGTCTGCCATGACACTCGCTGTTAGAAATACTGCAAGCGGAGTGATACAAACGGTGAAACAGTTGGAGTGCTGTTATCACTAGAATACCGCATGGCTGGAAAAGACTCTCAGCCAATAACATTCGAGGACATATATAATGTGTACTTGAATTCCATATATATATATATATACTTTTCTTTCTCCATTCATGGCTTCATTGGAAACATATTATCGAATGTAACCAGTTAGCTACATTCCTGGAATTATCACATTGTCATTAAAACATACGGGTCACACAAATCATTGTATTAGATATATGCACAGACTCATTATGGACCAAAATATATCTTACAGTGGCTATAAAATTGCTAATTAGTGTTTAATGTTAAGCACAAACAGACAAGTGTAACATTAAACCTAATCTGTCTCTAAAAGAAACATTTGTCCCTTTCCAAGTAATTAGAGAAGTAATCAATTTAAACACTAACTTTTTTGCAACTAAAGATTCAAGAGCACGCTCTAAGCATTGATTTGTTCAAAATCAAGTCGGAAAATGTGACTATGCAGACAGCAGCTTCTCATTAAAGTAAATTGGATTGTGCAAAAGGGCACCAAAGCAGCCAATGAATACATAGGTACAGCCAATATACTATTATACAACTGAGAAACAACGATTAGTCAGGTCCCCTGATCTAGTTATGTGCCGCCTCCCTGTTTACAGCCTCTATTGACATGGTTCTATTTCTGATAAGCTTTTGATTCTATACTGAGAAAGAGAGAGAGCGTGAAAGAGATGCAACCGCATACAATTTGCACAATCCATCCACAACCCTGGACTAGAGTGTGATGCGGTGAGCACTGGCAGTGGAAACGGTGCTGAATTCTAATTGTTTTGAAGGGTATGGAACTGAAGGGTTGCCATGGCAACATGCCTCAGTCCAAAGGCAGGAAGCGATGGCTCTGTCGCCTCATTGCTATGATGAGTTTCCATGCTGCCTGTTATCATTCACTTTAAGACACAGAAGATTAAAACAGGGGTCTTGAGAGGTCAGCACATGGCATATGTATTTACCGTTCGCACAAATGTGTTCATCATCTGATGCGTATACACATCTACATGTAAAGCATTTGAAACTGTGAACTGGATCGGTGTCAATGCAAAGCATGGCTGGTAACGTGCACATGCATAATGATAACATGATGACTCATTAATGAAAAACATCACTGAATGCTTTTTGATAATGCTTATTTATTCCTCAAGGCTATGGAATTGTCATTAGTGGTAATTAAGAGCAAAAAACTTCAGCCTGCTGAAAATGACTAATCATTCATGTAAACATATCGCTGTGCCAGTGTCTAACTCCACTCAATAAGCAGCGGGCTTTTAGATAAGATGGTAGCTCAGTAAGTGCCATAAGCTAAAAAATGAGCTCTATGCATTTGTTACAGATATACTCATAATGGAGACTCTGCAGAAAATCAATAGGTAATCAAGTCTGCAATCTAAAAGCGGGATGTGCTGCCTCTTTCCACCGCTACACCACAGTGCTCACGCACCCCGGTGAAGATAGATGTGGAGGCTGTCGGATTTTGGAGTAATACCGTGAGGTGCACAGTTTTTAAATTGATAATTTTCGTTGCCATTCAGACGTTCTTTGGGGAGGGAAAGTCATTTGCCATTTTGATTAGGTTGCACGGCCTGCCGATGTTCTGCTGTGTTATACAGGGCCAAGCATGAAAACGTCTTCTCTGCTGCTCTTCTCATGTAATGTATGGGCTTGTGGTGCCTAGTGGTTAAAGATCTGAGCTTAACCGTACAAGTCCATTAGCTACCATTGTTGTACACAAGAGGCACTAAAGAGTGCCCTTTTTTTTGCAACATTAACATACACATATAGAAAGGTCCCATCATTTACAGTTGCATGTGATTGAGAGATGAACATTGTTAAAAGTCTAAGGAGACACTTTAGGTAAAAACATGTTAATTAATATTACTCAGTATTAAATGTTTAATTACACTGTAACAAGGGCACCTTAAAATAAAGTGTAACCAAAATTGTTCCTCAGAATATTAGCTGTTGGGGAAATGCAGGAAATACAATAAAAAATGCTATTACTACAACAAACTCTTACTATTGCTATATACTATTACAGAATGTATTACAGAATAGGCTACTATTACAAAACATTCTAAATATGTCTTAGTATAAACTTTTAATGGGATTGTGCACTGGTATTTTTTTTTTCTTTGTATTTATTTCATTTTTTTCTCATTTTATAATAACGTATTTTTCACATTTTAATTGAAAATATAAATCACCCATGTATTCCTCAATAGTTAAATTTCACCCCTAACATGACAGTTTTGTGTTAAGTAGTTTTGTGTTTAAAAAAAGTCATTAACACTAATTCAAGTTTAGAATGATTAGGATTTTTTTTTCTCTTATGCTTATCACGGCTGCATTTATTTAAACTAAAATATACACATTTTAATTTAAAATTAACTTTTTTAAATTTACATTGTAATGTAATATAAATTTAATATAAAAATAATCAGTTTATTATCAGTTGTAATATCAAATTAATCCCAATATTAAAATGATTTCTGAAGGATCATGTGACACTAAATCCTGGAGTAATGACTGATGAAAATTCAGCTTTGCCATCAGAGGAATAAATTTCATTTAAAATTGTTAAAATAGAATATATATATATATATATATATATATATATTGGCTATTTACTGGTCTAACCCTTACGAAAAAGAAGTTTATTCAAGTGTGCTATTAGTATACTTCCTTTAAACTAAAAATAAGAAAATAATATAACTATTTACTAGTATTTCTAGTACTTTCTAGTACAGAGTACTTCTAAGTTACTTTTAAAAGTAATGCATTACAATATTGTCGTTAGTCCATAAAAAAAGTAACTAATTGCATTAGTTACTTTTTGTTGAAAGTAATGCATTGTTACTTTTGCTTTACTTTTTGTCACCTGGGGTGGGCTCTGCCTCTGCACCTCACTCCCAATTTCTCTCAACATGGGGACAGGAGAGCTGTCAGTCAATAAATGGGAAAACAAAGCAACTTGCGTTACTTATTTTAAAAAGAGAATATATATATATATATATATATATATATATATAATTGTAATAATATTTCACAACATTACTGTTTTTACTGTAATTTTATCAAGTGCAGCCTTGATAAGCATACAAGACATCTTTAAAAAAAAAAAAACATTTTTAAAAAATCATTATTATTCCAAACATTTGACCAGTAGAGAATGTATCTACAGAATAGTATGCTTTGCTGATACCAAGTTTAAGCAGACAAAGTGCAATATAATTAGGAAATATAATCTAATTTCTCTGTGCCTATAGGAAAACACCAAGTGCCACATTTAGCACTGTCCCCTAAAGAAGGTATATTTACAAAAAAGCTCAGTTTGTTATATTTTATTGTCAAAGACCTGACTTATAATTGTGCTATATGTGAGAAATATGACATACATCTCAGGCTTGTCTAGTTACACAAAATGTCTCAATATGGGTCAAATGGCACGTTAATTTAAAGCCAGATTAGAATCAGACGAGAAGAGGGTGAAGATCTGTCTGTCACTTTGATGTAGCAGTGTGGGCTGACATGAGCTCAGAGGAAGACCTGACAGGAAGAATCGCTGATCGGCGCTGGAGGCTTTCTCTCTGCTCCTCCTGTCCCCCTGAGCATCTCTCCGCACCGGGAGCTCAGCTCAAAAATCTTCTCTCTGACATCCATCAGCGCTGGATCAACAGTGCTCATAGATCCATGCTCGATGCTATCTTCCCTCCGTCCATCCCATTGATCTCCTTGTACAATTATCGGCTAAACGTGTTCAGCTGTTTGACTTTTTGAAGGGGCTGGAAAGTTGCAGTTAAGACAGACTCCGTGGGAGAAATCTCACAAGGCCAACCGGCAGCAAAGTGGGGGAGAGACAAAAAGCAAAAGGACACATGACATCTTAATGCATGACTTTTGTGCCTGCAGCAGACATGTGCTATTCAGTGCACTCTTGCCTGAACAAAGTAAAACAATTCAAAACTATCAAATGTGAGCAAATGGTGGTGGTGTTTAGAAATCTGTGGGTAGTATTTTCAACAACAAAAACTGACCAAAAGATAAACGACAGGAAATATGTTGAAAACTATCTACAAAACTGAAGTTAGCAATGTAAAGTGATATGACTTCGCTGAACTTTGTCGCAATGTCCACAGTCACAAATTGTTCATGTCATCTTGTCATCTCATATTGGCAACTCTCATTTAATATAAATGACTTACAGTTGTTCTGTCACTGGAAATTGCTATCAGTTTTATAATGCTAGACTTTTTTTTTTTAATCTTGGCTTGCTTTTCATGCATTCTTACTGCAATGCATTCACGTCAGGTCTGATTAGAGCACCCAGTTGTGTCGTTTTAGTGAAACAAACAATATTCAGTCTTATTGGCCCCGGAATAGTAATTCTGCTTCAGTAATTTCACTTACTCAAGTGTTTTAGATTTGAAGTTATTGACTTGTTGTACCAGCAGTACTTTGCAAGCTAATAAATCAATAGAACGGTTCATCAGGTTATATCCGCATCCCATCAATGCGTTTCATTCAGGAAACTTCTCCATTTCTGAAGACTTTTTTCAATGCCTCGGTGAACAAAGAAAGAGAATATTTATGGTAGTTAGTTGCTCAATAATCACTTTCACCTCAAAAGCATCTCTCACTGTCTTAGGGGAATCATTTCCTCAGTGTTCAATTACATTGACATGCTCATTAGGATTTTTCTTCACTTGAAAGCTAGATTTTTGTTCTTTTTCTGTTCTTTTCTCCTTGTTTTCAACACTGAAGCTCAATTGGCCCGAAAAGCTGTTATCAGGGGCATCAGGCACCTTTGTTTTTAGAAAATGAACCAGAGGCAGTCCACACTAAGCGAGACATAACCCCCCAAAAAGTCAGAATTTTAAATACAGTTATGTGAATGTGTGATTTTTGCCATTATAAAATATCCAAGAACATAATGTCCTTCATAAAATGGCTTTACCATTATTTTTCGGCATGCTGATACCTTCAAAACCTAATACAATAATACAATAAAAAATAAAATAAAATAAATTATTTCTGACACAGTTTTATAATAATAAGATAACTGAGTGGCTTAATTTTCAAATAACTGTCTAAAAAAATATTTAAAAAAAAATCTGTGTGAATGGGCATGATTCTTCTGCCTTTCATTTTGTGATCTGAACAGGTAATTGACCTTGATTCTTATATGCAACACATGACATCATGACATATCATCAAAACATGCGCCACACGTCCCACTGATAGAGTCATGAGGGAGCACTTCCTGTTGCTGGAGCTGTCATACATGTCACATCGCTCACCCATCCATGAGGGTCGTAAGTGATCACATGTGACCCCGTAGTGGATGCATCTCTTTAGTATCACAATGTTTATCCCAGAAAGGCCCCTGTATTCTCCATTTCATTCTCTCTCCTCATGTCCTGCCGAGGCTTTGCTTATTATAAATAGCAGGCTAAATGTGAACTCAATTATCCATTATCATGCGCAACTGATGATCCTAAATTTCATTAGGCGATAGAATGTCATGTGGAGAATGACGCCACTTCTTCTGTGCACTCACAGATGATTATTATTGAGAACAAAGAGAGCCTGTGGAGGCACTACACACTTATCATTCACACTGAGACCGTGTTAATCCAAATATCACAGATTAGCTATTTTCAAAAAAAGTAAGAAACAGACACCTGTGATCACTTTCAGTGTTTTTAAGAATCTTTAAAATCAGTATGAAATCAAAATTGACACTTTACTTTCTTCATGGACATTCAAGGTCTTGCTGTGAACGATTCAGTGGTGCATGTTGCCTAATTGAGATGAATGGGAATGCTAAGAAAAAAAAAACACTGTGCAGTCCATTACAAAACTGTAAGATGTGTTCTTTTTGCATGCAATTTAGACGATTTAGTATGCTAGGAGACTCAAATTCAGATTCAAAATTGAGCCCAATATAAAATGTTGTTTAATAAAGTTTATCAAATCCTGACCAATATTTTTAGGGTTATTATCGTCTATAATCTTGACATATATATATGGCAAGATTGTTAGTCATGGAATCTCAGCCCCGCTGCAATTGGAGCGCTTAATACCCTCAACGTGTTTTTGCAGCGTTGAGCAATGTAACCAATCACAGACATATCTGTTGATTTCTTAAATGCAATGGCCAATCAGAAGCGTTTTGTCAGAATTCACTCACCGCTGAAAGCGCCGCAGTTTTGCACGCTCGTGAATCATCTCATGACTAAGTGCAGACGTGATGTAAATAAGAGATTCATTGTGCAGTTTAGAGAGCTTCATTGATTATAACGGAACTTTGTAAGTTCGCGATGAAGGAAGATGAGTGACGCTTTTTAGTGATAAAGGGAGCACTCTTTGCGCACTTTCCAGGGTATAATCCATTCAGAATTTGTATGAAACTTTCGTTTTTCGAACACATAGGCTACACCCTGCAAAGTTTCGGGAATGACATCCGCATATTTATGCGGGATTCACTCTCGAAATAGCAGTGATTGGCAATGGACGGAACATAAAATATGTTGATT